>NC_064292.1:431643-493783 GCF_019186545.1 Solanum stenotomum
AAAATAAAGCATTTTCATAATTCTCACTAGACCTGTAGTATACACTCTAAATGAATTTGTCCATTACAGTTCACAATGAGTTAAAACCGGTTATTTGTGTTCAAGACCCTAACTTTATGTTGGATAATTCTTCTGTCTCAGGTGTTTGGTCCAACATCCCAACAGAAGGACCTGTATGATTCTGCAATATGGCCTATTGTTTTTGAAGTTCTAGAGGGATATAACTGCACCATTTTTGCTTATGGGCAGACAGGAACAGGAAAAACTTATACAATGGAGGGAGGGGCAAGAAAGAAGGTTGGTGGTTGATAGAAATGTGTTTGTTTCTACTAGCTACTTCTTCATACTAATTGTTAAATTTGCCCCATTTAAGAATGGGGAATTTCCAAGTGATGCAGGTGTTATCCCCCGAGCTGTTAAACAAATTTTTGAGATATTGGAAGCTCAAAATGCTGAATATAGCATGAAAGTAACACATTTGGAGCTTTATAATGAGGAGATCACAGATCTTTTAGCTCCTGAGGAATGCACAAAGTATGTAGATGATAAATCTAAAAAACCAATAGCGCTAATGGAAGATGGTAAGGGTGGAGTTTTAGTTAGAGGTTTAGAAGAGGAGATTGTTTCCACTGCAAATGAAATCTATAAGATCTTGGAGAAAGGTTCAGCTAAGAGGCGTACAGCAGAGACTCTTCTTAACAAACAGAGTAGTCGTTCTCACTCTATTTTCTCTATCACAATTCATATCAAGGAATGCACTCCAGAAGGGGAAGAGATGATCAAATGTGGCAAATTGAACCTTGTAGACCTTGCTGGTTCTGAGAACATATCACGTTCTGGTGTAAGGGAGGTAAGATGTAAAAATATCCGACTGCCAGGCCATTGCGTTTGGCAGTATACTTAATGAACCCTTTAGTTGCCACAATTTGCTGAAATAGTGTCAAAACATCCAAGAAGCTTAAAAGCTCACCCTAAACTCATTTGGTACTTTCCGAACACAAACCAAATATGCTACTAGCTTGAAAATGACATTTCGGACTCATGAAATCGTTGGAATTTGAATTTGAGGTCTCCTTGACCCGGTATCCGATAAGGCGTCAAGAAACTAACTTTAGGCTCAAAAACTCGAAATGCACTCGGGGCCTCTAAAAATTCAACCAAGACTCATTCTAGACTTAGAATCACCCCCTGAATCCAATGGTGCCCTCGAAATTCCATTTCGAGCACCGGAACCTCGTTTGATGACCAAAGTCAACTCTTGATCAAAATTTCACAATTTTTGCAGCTTAGGACCTCAAATCTTCGTTTTAACTTCAAATTCGACTCCGTAAATTCTCATAGACCCGTTTCGACATTCTAAAACTGCTGAAATCGACGGAAATCCGATTCGAGTCTCGAAACTCCAAATGACTCAAAATAACACTTTTAACCAAACTTTAACTCTTAAAAACTTAACTTTCCAAAAACTCAACTTTTCAT
Organism: Solanum stenotomum; assembly: GCF_019186545.1. Lineage (NCBI taxonomy): Eukaryota > Viridiplantae > Streptophyta > Magnoliopsida > Solanales > Solanaceae > Solanum > Solanum stenotomum. The sequence continues at coordinate 433,123 of NC_064292.1, forward strand.
CAATTTTCCTTCAAACCAACTTCGAAAATACAACAATTAGGACTCGGGGCAACTATCGGAAGGGGTAAAACGGTCATTTTGTGAAAATTTCCAAAAATGACCTTTAGGGTCATTACAGTTTGTTACGATTATTTTTATGTTTATATAGTAGATGTTGAATCTCTTTCGACTTCTTTGTGTGTTTAGTTATTGATATTTTGAAACCCCTTAGTGAAAGTCTTGGCTCTGTCGTTGTTGTAGGAGTTGTAAGAAATGATAGTGTTGGTACCACTCTTGTTTCCTGTCAATGCACCTAGTTTGGTCACAGGAAGTGTTGAGAGCTTCATAGTCGCGATTTGGAGAGAGTGATTGTTGAGAGATTTGGTGTTAATGGGGCGCTTGTTGCTGGAAAGTCTGAAATGCAGTGAGACCAAAGATGAACGAAAGAATAGTTTCCTTAACCGAAAAATGCACAATATATTCATAAACTAAATAGTAGTATATATATATTGATTCAAATCCTCAGAAATTTATTCAAACAAAGAGGTGTGACATAGTTTTGGGTTTAAATGACTATTACAGTATTGTACATGATATGAAAGCACTAGTGGGATATGGCTAATAATGCTTGTGATTGCTTCTCATATTCGAAACCATTTGATTTAGAATCATCAGCACTCCACACAAATATTCCAACCAACTCTCCTTTACTTTTAAGCTCACTACACGCTGTGAAAAATCCATTTTCTGGTGATAATCCACTGATCCCATCAGTGCTGAAGCTAGCCAAGATCCTTCCCCCTTCATAATTTGATCTTTGAGTAGAGAAATAGTCCATGAATTGAGACACAGTGGTTCCCTTATCATACCCGTAAAATTGAAAGTTAACATAGTCTATAACTTGACTATAGCTTTTCCATAGTGCCTTGTAATGACTCTGAATTTCATCATCATCATACGGAGCTATGGAAGCAAATGAAATAACTCCATTGTTTTTCAGAGTTGTAATTAGCTTGCCTATGCACTCTGCAAAAGTGTTAGGATCAGCTTGGAAATGTTCATAATCGATATCAATTCCATCCAAATTGTATTGCTTAATGATATCTGTAAGAGAAGAAACAGCATTTGAAACCCAAGAATCAACTGAAGAAGGATTGAAATACGCGCTGCTTCTACCAACACTGTCCCCTCCTAAGCTCAATGCTACTTTAACATTAGAATGTTGGTTTTTAATTGCGGAAACAGCAGAAGGGGTGAAGTTATCTGTGTCCCAAAAGACGTTGAATTGACCATTGGTGGGAGATGGAGGAGAAGAAGACATTGTATAGTCAATAGCAAAGGAAAGAATGAAGTGAAATTCGACGCCAGAGTCAATAGGGACATCACTAAATTTGACATTTTTGAACTCTGCTCCAATGTATTCCCTGAAAATATTGGAATTTCCAGGTGCAGCATTGATTGGTGATTGAAAAAGTAAGAATTGAAGAACAAAAAATGAAACTATAATCTTGGAGAGCTCCATGAAGTTGAGAAATGTTTAAATTTGCTTTATAATATGCTAGAATGGATTGAAGATGTGGAGTTTAAATAAATGGTCCTTTCGTAGATTTTTTGAATGTATGGTTATTTTTTATTTTAAATCAAAGACCACATGGGTCAAGAATTTTATTAAACTAAAAGAAAATATATACAAAATTTGAATGTATGATTGGTGTATTAGTCAAAAGAGAAATTTAAAAGTGTTGGCTTTTAGCGTAACGTTTAAGTTGGTTGGTGAGTCATGAATGTGACAAACAACAAGTAGTACTACTGTTGACACCCAATTTTGACCCTCCCCGATAATAATTAATTTCTGAGTTTCTTAATTTTCAAACGATTGAAAATAATTGACTTTATAAAATTTAAAATATTTTTCAAGTTAGTTTAAATGGTTTGTCACTTTTTATAATTTTTAAATAATATGTGTATACTTTTGAACTTTATAAATATTCAAAAATCGTCTCAAAATATTTTGTTTAATTAAATATTTGGTTAGTTTGTTTAGTTATTTAGTAGTTTGCAATTTTGAGTTAATCAGTTAGTTTATAATTAAGTTAATTATTATATAATTATGTGGTTAATTAGTATATTTTATGAAGGTTCAAAAATTGTCTCAAAAAGATTTTAGCTTTATTTAAACATTTGATTATTTAGTCGTTTATATTGTTAAATTAATTAGTTTATAATTAAGTTAATTATCTTATCTCGTTAAGATTAAAAAGCTCACAAATTAATTATGTCAATTCGTCTAAAATTAATTCATTTGGCTACCCTTTTAATCCGCTTGGTTAAATTGTCAATTAGTTCCTATCACAACTTTAGCCTAATCTAACCATTCATTCAACCCATTTAATAGACCAAAGTATGGGCCACCTTTCAGCAGCTTATTCCCAGGCCCAACTCCTATTCTTAATTCCTAGTCCACCAATTTTAACCCAAAAATAATAACAACAATGTACAATGTTCATCCCAGCAAATACATCAGCCATACATACGCAAAACAGCACCCACACGACTCCAGCACGCTCTTCTTCTCCCTCGCGTGACCAGACGCGAAACTCAAAAATTGACCCGAAACACGCGCCCCCATCTCCTTCCTCAACGTCTCTCTCCATAGTACTAACAGAGCAATAGCAGGCACGCGCATTCTCCCTTTCCTCTTTCGGAATAGGGCGAAAATCTCAGAAAAAAGAGGTCTCCCTAAATTGGTGAAAGATTTTTGGAGTTTTGAAATTCGAAATGGGCCTTGTCTCATCCGGATTTTGATTCCTTTCCCCCCATTTTCGAACCCTAGATTTCCCCTTTAAATCCCCCATCTTCCTCATTTCTTTGGGGGGCGTTGAAAAAAAGCAAGGCTGGAGAGAAAAATTGTTTAAAAACTTTTGAGTTATCAGTGAAATACATAGGCTTTTTGAGGCGAAAATAGATCAAAAGGTCCACAAAACATTACAGAGTGTTTAGGTTCTATTTTTCTTTTCCAAAACGAGTTCATCCGAACCCTCAGAGTCGGATCTTGGTAGTGAAAGCTCGTTCTCATTCAGTTCGTTTCCCAGTTCCTGCTCAAAAAGAGGTATTTTCTTTCCCATTAAACTAGTTGGTTTAGCTCTTTGCCTTAGAATTATTTTTTTTTCTTCTCTTTTTTGAGTTGTTTCGATTAGTTTCGTTTATTTTTTTTATCTTGACATCAAATGCTGTGTGTTTTGGTCTAATGCTACTCGATTAGTCCAATATCTCGAGTGAGTTCTGTTGTTGGCTGCCGGGTCATCTTGCTCTTATTTTGTTTGTTCGTATGACTTAAACAGAAGTATAGATTTTCTTATTGGGTTTCTTATTCGATTTAGATCATATATTACATGATGCGTGTATGTATGGGTTAATCCAACATGTCTTGTTCATAGTTAAATTAGTATGATAATTAGATTCACTACGAGAGTGTTTGGATTATTGTGTCCATTCCAATGTCTCTGTTAGAAAATCTAAAATATTTAGAGGTGCGTTTTTTTTTTTTTTTCCTTACATACTGAAGCTATTTAGTTGGATCCATGTTTAATATGATAATGAATTGGTCTTTCACTGTTTACCTTGGATGAAGATTGTTCCTTTATAGCTCTAACATATCAGTGGATTAGGATGTTTAAGAGGTCCGTTTTTTTTATAGAATATAATGTATTCGTGTACATCTTCTGTATGGATATGTTTACTTCATGTGTTGTGGCTATCATGTTACCCTTTTTCATAGTCTGTATTTTTTTTAAAAAATAGGCTCCATCATGCTTAAGTGATTAGTGGTCATATTCTGTTATAAGTTCTTATTTTTATTTCCTTCTTTTCTTTTATTTTATTTTTATTTTTTATGCTATGGGTGTAGTCTTCAAGTCAAAGTTTGTAATTTAGGTTCTTCATTTTTCTTATGTGTTCTACTTCCCATATTGATGGAAATGAATATTTTACACTTGAAACAAGTTGCACAGCAGATTAAAGTGTTTACTTTGTTAACAATAAATTTAAGTGTTACTTTCTTGTTTGCATAGAGATCATTTATTGCCCTTAATACTATTTAGCTATGCTACTTGATTGTTTTAAAATACATATTTACCAGACTTTGACGAAGTGAGGCCCCACTAATTTATTTATTTCATTTTTGTTGCATGTGATATCACCCGAGTCCTCTTGGACCCCAATCTTTTCCCCATATTCCGGATAAGCCATAAAGGCCCAATTACATTTTTTGATCGAGTCAACCCCCATTTCCGAGTGAAAGAAATTGATGAACAGGTGGAAAGCAATATAGGTGGCTGGAAATTTAATTTGCAGGCCCCAAAAGCCCAAAAGAGGGCAGTATACACGATGTATACAAGTGTATACACAAGTATACATAGAAAGAATAGCGATATACAGGTCTGAAATGACGATGCATGTGCTGGAAAATTGAAGTGGGCTATCCATATTTGATATATGGTTCGATATACACAAAACGGACCGAAATGTGACCTGTATACATCAATATACACTTGGTATATACAGGTTCTCAAAGCATCAAATGAAGTTACAGCAGGCCCAAGATTTGGAGGATTTGGGCCAAAGGCCCAAATTTGAGATTCCCTTTCCCTCTCTTACTCATTTTTATTGTATTTAACTAACACTCTAATTATCTTATGGTTTAATTTAATTAAATTCCCCAAGAATGGTCATTCCATTTTATTTTCGAATTAAAATATGTATATTTTATTAGTTTTCTTTCTTTATTTAAAAAATTAGTCTTGTTGACATTTTATAAACTATTTCCCTTTAGAAAATTTTCCTTTAGTTTATTTCCCCCCTTAAGATAAGAAAATGATAGAAATAGTAGTAATAATAAAAAATAAGTTAGAATAAATGAGCTCTTTTTACTTAATTTAAATTTCAAAGAAAAAATAATAATAATTGAAGTAAATTAGTTCTTTTACTTTGTTAAACTTTTCAAAATTAGTCAAAGTCGTGAATTCTTTACTTAGTTAAATTATAAAAATAATTAGTTGAAATAAATGATTTCTTTTACTTAGTTAATATTTTCTCAAAAATTAGTCAAAGTTATTTTTAGTCAAATCGCCGGTCAACCGCGAGTTAGCGGGCATTTCGAGGGCCTAACACCTTCTCGGAATGTACATTGAACTTCGAACCCTTTCATTTTCAATTGATTTTATCTGTTTAAATCTTTTGAAAACCTTTGATTTTTTCTTGAATTTTTAGTAAAAATTAAGTGGCGACTCTGTCATTTTGGAAATTCGATTTCTCTTAAACCATAAGTTCAATCGATTTTTCGAAAACTCAGTCATTTTCCTTTATTAAATATTTTTTAATAAAACAACTACAACGACCATTTTTACTTACTTGTCCAATAATGAATTGACACGTATTGCAGAAATCCTATCTATTCCATTCAATTTGAGATTATTTTATCCATTTTCCTGGTGAGATAAATTAGTCAAGGGATTATGATCCAAGGACTATAGTTTAGTCGGCATATCAAATAACAATGATAATTTTACTACATATCATTCTTTGAATATTTATTGTATTAGAAAATGACTATAATTAATAATAAGGATAAATTAAAAATTAAGTAATAAATTATTTTCAAAATTGTTAAACTGAACACTAGTTTTAGTACCGTGGACAAATAAGAAATAGTAATATATTTTAATTTTAATTAGCAGAAGATGCACGCCGATGACTCTTAAAATGTTTGTATTCTTAATAATGCCTACCTATCAATAGGTAATTGCCTGTGCCTCTATGGGTTTAGACGTTTAGTCAAGAAGTCTACTTAAATTATGCGATTGTAAAATTTATTATTAGAAATAAATGAAAATTTCAAATTATTTTTTCTCTATATTTGATTTTTAAATTCATTTTGAAATTGACTCCTTTTTTTTTCTTACATAAGTTATGTGGGGTATAGCATAAGCTGGTCTAGTATCTATTTTTCAAAGATTAGGTATTTTGTATAATATTTTTCTCCCTCTATTTTAAATTAAATAATTTTTTGACGTATAACATACTTTTTTAAAAAAGTTAAATAATAATAACATTAATTAAAAAGTAGTTAGTAAATGTCATTCTTTCACTTTTAGTCAAAAGTTTCCTTAAAATTAAATATAGTCAATGAAAAATTCATTAAAGAGCAGAGTAATTTTAGGAAAAGAACAATTAATACATCTTTAGACTGTGAAAACTTCATTCATATTGAATTAGAATAAAGTTTTAAAAAGTTCATTTCTACTGACTAAAAAAAATTCATTTTGATAAAAGTTATGATTGTTACTCCCATTATTTAATTTATTTGTCTTGATTTGGAATGCTAGGATCAAACTAACTAATGTTCGATGTGAATTCAAATATAGAACTTTAACCTTTTTAAAGTAAATAAATAATATTATATGTTAGTGTTTTAAGACGCACGGACACAAGGTAAGACATTTTATGCAACACAAGGTAAAACGTAAGTCCCATAAATCTACGAGGCGTATATTTCAGTTTTAAAGTTTTATTACTTTTTAAAATAAAGAAGAATTAAAATTTTCAATAAATTATATTTTAAACTGAAATTGAAGTAGACTGATTTTCTTTAAATTACCATCTTATAATATTATAACTATCCTACTGCAGGAATATTTTGAACTATGCCATTACCACCTGGGACATCGACATATATCCAAACTCTATTACAACAAATATCTGTAATATTTGTAACTTGTTTGTAAATAACCACTGCTGTAACAACGCTATTTGAATTAAGAACTTGATTCACAGCATATTTTTCATGGGTTGCAACTAACTCTGGCCATTCATATCTCGAACCTTTAGGGAACAAACCCGATCCAGCACAATCATTACCAATACATTTACAAACCATACAAGGAGGGTAACTAGTACGACTCTCAATTGACGAATAAATTGCACATAGAATACCTATAACTAGTGAAATTTTTTTAAACATTTTTTCTAATTTTTTATTTTCATATATCATGTTGTTATTGACATTTTATAGTGAAGTTCATATAATGAAAGGATTAAAGAGAAGTTGACTACTCTAGTGTTGGTAGCAAATAGTAATTAATGTACATTTACCAAGGGGTTGACCTTGAATTTTTGACTAATTTGAGGATTTAAAGTGATGGGATATTTCATTTAAAGAATTAAGCAATTTTAATTTTTTTTATAGCAATTGTCTTTAATGAGAGTAATAATTTCAAATTATCTTTGACTGATATAAAGTAAAAATAGTAGTATATTGTATTAAATAAATTTCATAATTACCGAATATAAAGTTGTTCTATCCTCAAGATTTGAAGACGAATTCTTCAAATTTGTAAAAGTTAGATATTAGTTTTCTCTCCTCTCTCTAATTTTGAAAAAAAATAATATCGAAAAGGAATAAACCACAAAGTGACCAACATGCATTGTGGTGCATTGGTGAGAGTGTTTCACCCTTAACCAAAGGTTTTGGGTTCGAGTCCTAGGTATGGAGAAAATCTTGCTGGAAGAACCACCCCCGAATGAGCCCTGTAGTGCGCGATTCGAATTTAGTCCGGGCTTCAATGTGGGCTCCAGACACCAGGTGAGAAACCAAACAAAAAAAAACCACAAAGTGAATATCTCATTATGGTGAAGTAGATTCCTTATATCTTTAATAAAAAATTTCGTGTTCAAGCTCTTGAAATGAGACATAATTAAAAATGAGTCCTATATGTACGAATATAAATTTAATCAAACTCTAATACGAATATTCAATGAGTTTTCAAAATTCCATCATCAAATAATTTACAATCCCTTATCCTACTGCAGGAATATTTGTAACAAATCCATTACCACCTGGTCTATCTACAAGAATCCAAACTCTATTACAACAATTATCTGTAATAGGGACTTGTTTGTAAATAACCACAGGAGTAACAAAAGGGTTACCCTTTTTCACTTGTTCCACAGCATATTTCTCATGTGTAACTATTCAAAATTCGGAAAATAAAATTATTAGAAAAACATTTAAATCGCGAAAATTAAAATTATACGACAAAATTAGGTATCGATACGTACATGTTAATTCGGAAAATTCCAGTTTTGCCCATAGAGGAAACATCCCAGTACCAGCACATTGATTGCCAACACAATTACAAGTATAACATGGAGGATAAGCAGGGAGACTTTGCACAACATAAATTGCACAAAGAAATGTTATAACATATGATATTTTTTTGAACATTTTTTTTCTAATTTGATGGATTTTTGTGGTGAGTTTTTACATCTTTTTTTTATAGTGTAGAAATGAACAACTCAGCATTTATTATATTGATTTTATTTCTATTTATAAAAGCTAAAGTCTAATATTTTTCTGTCCATTTTTGTTTGTATTCTCATCAAATCGGATAAGGAAAAACTATTAATTAAACTTTAAAATTGGTATATTGATCTCATGCACAATCAAGTTTTTTTTTTAAGATCTTATCTTTTATTGTTAAATCAATTTTTTTTGAGTAATCATTATACATACTTTATAATTTTATGGATCATACCATCCTGAAACTTTTTTAATTCACGAAATATTGAATAAACTTCATATTAATTAGTATTTGTATGTATATGTATATATATGTGTGTGTCAGTGTGTGTATTATTTGGAAAGTAGCACAGAGAATGTCACAAGAGTACTTTGGATGGGGGCGTTATTGCTTCTAGTATACTATACATTTTCTAATAATTAATTCCACCAATTGTGGATCTGCAAATGGATATGGTCAGTGACTTGATAACGTACTAGCATGTGGATTGCTCATGCTAAATTGCTAACCTATGCTTTGCATGAACATCTCAATGTCGAAGAAAAAAAAAATGAAAGAAAAAATTAACGAGTATCATATAATATTGGTTGAAGCTTAGAACAACACTTATTCTGGCTAAAGGGCTAGAAGGTTGAGTGAGGCCTGCCGAAAGTGTATATGACTATTGCAGCCGAAGTTTGCTAAAGAGTCTGCCACTTTGTTGTTTTCTCTAAATGTATAGACGATTTTGAAATGGCCAGCCGATAATTTGGATGAAATGAAGCTCCACCATGAGTCTAGGTATGGGTAATTGCAAAAAGTTTAAAGTAATATATTCGAGGAAATTATTTTTTATGACCCTCTATATGCCCTCCAATACTAGTCCACATTATATGGTGTTTTAACTTTATATATTTAGTTCAAAATAAATACATAAATTGTTTTACATAATTAATTAAGAAGATAATATTAGTATTTTTTCCCCCCTTCAAATTTACCCTTATTTAGACAAGTGGTTCTTACATAACTAAGAAAATGTCTTTTCTTTAGGAGTAAGCGAATTTCTTACAAAAATATGTTGATGCTAAAAATACTACAATATATATATATATAGTATTAATATGTTAAATTTTTATTTATTTTAAAGACAAGATACCTTACTTTCACGATTTTAAATTTCACATTTATAGAAATTTACTTATTGGAGCGGATTTAGAGGATAGAAGAATCAAAATCTTTACTAAATTAATAGTACTGACAAAGTGTTGGGGCCTTTAATTAATTTCTATAGATGAAAATAAAGAGGAAAAGTAAAGCCTACGCTGCACGGAGATATTGAGTATCCCTTAAGTAACACTAGTATCAGTTTATTATATAGTCATAAAAAAATTCCAATGGAGCAGCTTTAGCTTGAAATTTCAATTTATCCATCCTTTTTTTATTACTATATATTTTAATTTTATGATCTTAAATATATTACGTGAGTTTTTTTTTCAATATCAAGGACTTTTATGCTGTGCAACTGTCATATTGTACTACTTATAACATATCCAGTAGAATTTGTTACACCACAATATTCATTTTATCGAATATTTTTTTCATTTAATTTGATTGTTTGACTTTTCTTTTTAGTTTGTTTTTGTAATATTTTTTAAATTTTAATTTTCCCTTAACATATTTTAAATTAAAAAATATTTTGATATATTTTATGTATATCTTTACTTTAAAGCCACATGATTCATAACAAATACTAAGAATCATGGTGGCTTATTGAAATAGTGCTCTAAATATAGCTACTAATGTAATATTGAATATTGATTAGCTAATTAATTTGTGAGTGTTCAAATAGTGACTAATGTGTATCCTCTAGAAGCTTGTAAACTTGTTGGGAAGGTTTATGTAGAAATAGAGCGAACTTCAATATGAATTGCAATGAAATAATTGAGATTTTTCTATTTTTAATTAAAAAGATTCAGGTTCAAATTATTAAAAATAAGGGAGAAAAAATTATTAAAATATTCGATTTTAAAAGTAAGCCTTGTAATATATGATTCAAAATTTAACCAAATTTAATATGAATATCAAACTCAAGATAAAAATTAATATAAATGGAAGATTGCGGGCGGCACACATAGTCAAATCAAATTCACAAGTATCATGTTATCATTGTTTTTAGTTTGAAATTATATGATTAAAAAAAAAATTGTTAGTTTCTTGAGTAGTCTAGTTTCACTTTTTTAAAACCAAATTTAAATTGAATCATATATGAAAAGTTGAAATGGAATAGGTTTAATTTCAACATAAAATATTTAATAGGATAAACCTTTTTTGGTTTGGGTTTAAAAAAAATAATTCTAGTACGGAGTCTCTTATAAGATAATACAATGTACCATATTCATTATTAATTCTAGCATAGAGTTTCATATAAGATAATACAAAGTACAATATTTATAATTAATTAGGTAGCACAGAGTCGTCTCGTATGTACAAATTTGATTGATATCATTAAATAATAATGTCAAAATATAAATTGGAACCAAACAAAAGAATAATATTTAGGAATATTTGTAAGTTGAGAAAATATCGAGCATAAAAAGTGTTTTTTTTTCCTTTTAAGAAAAAAAAAATGGTAATAGGGAAGGTGGTAAAGGGGGTAGTGATTTCTAATGAGAAATATTGAATAAATAATCATTTTTGTTAGAAAATATTTTATCATCTAATATATTAGTATAAATTTAAATTTAATTAAATTTCAGGTGAGTATTATACATCAAAATATATGCCCAAAAAGAAAACAAAAAATATGATAACAATAATATTTCAATGTCAATATCATAAATATTTTTTAAAAAAAAATATATATACTCAATTTTATATCTAATTTATAAAAGACGATAAAAAAAAATTATACTCGACTCAAAAAATTAAAAAAAAGGGAGCGCATGTGGGAGACTCACATCACTCTTTATCACGTGGGACAACTTTGACACCACATACTAACCCCACTTTTGTCTACTTTTATCTTTTCTTATTTTCTTACTTTCACCTAATCATCTTTTTCTTTTTTAAAAAATAAATAAATTATCACACAAATAAAAAATTGATTGCGTAAGGGATATCTCGAATGACAGATCTTCGATTTGACATGCATTTCTTTTTATCGAGCTCATTACATAAAATTTGTCTAATAAGATTTATATATCATTGTGATTCGTAGAATTTTACTACTCAAAGTGTTCGTTTGATATTAACAACAGATTCTCTTGTTACCAAAGAAAAAAAATTAAAATTATAGTCTTAAAATATTCTAATTTTAAACCAAACCAAACATAACATATTATGTGACATCAAAGCAATAGGGATGTCTTTAATAAAGTTAAAATGATTATAAGAACATGAGAAAATAAAATAGAAGTATGCTAACTTACTTATATAATTAAATAAAAGAAGGGTTAAAATTAAATAAATTAACTTCAACATAAATTTACCAATACAATGATTAGTAAACTTGAATGACTAGGGATCAAATCTACCTAGTTGTCCCCATCACTTTAAACTTAAAATGCTAATCATTTTTCAAATAATAAAACAAAACTTGAAGACATAGTAAACAATTTCTTGAATTCAAAATCAACTCAAATACTAATTAATATTGCTAATCCAATAATCCTTCTTAATTAAAATAATCATGAAATCTATTAGTAAGACAATTGGCATGCTTTGGACCCCATTGCTCCTTATCATGGCTCCACCCTGACTCCCTTTAAATATAGAAAACTCTATAATTAGTAACCTGAGATCATTATTTTAAAACTAATTTATATAGTCAGTAGAGAAAACTTTATTTTCCAGAAAATGGTGCAAATTTGGCATTCTCTAAAGTAGTAGTTAAACTACACGACATATGCAATCTAATTTTATAAATAGAATTTGAATTAGATAAGATGTACATAAAATTTATTTCAGTTTTTATGGATTAAAGAGGTTATTTCCTCCCCTACTTAACAAGGGACGACATTCAATTATATATTAAACTTTTATCCTAATCTTTAAACTATATATATATATATATACCTTTGTTTTCATGATAATATCCTCAATAAGTTGAAGTTGTGTCCTTTTTGTCTAATCGCCTCCCCCTCCCCCTCGGTTCTTTTTTGACCTATATTTACCTCTCCTAACTCCTGCTACGTCAACTTCTCACCCTTTGTAACTAGTTCACCTTCTCTTCACATGTCCAGACTATTTCATTCTCTCGCTTCCCTTATTTTGTCCTTCACGGAGGCCTCTCTCATAGTGTTCCGAATGCGAGCATTTTATTTCACCACCTAACTCTAATACGATCTGCGATATTATCATCGATCTCATTGATTTTTCCTAGATTATGAATCCAAGATGTTTGAAGCTTTCTTTCTAAGGTTTGTCACCTCATGTGTTACGTCACTGGACTTACACTCCAGACACTCGAACACTTTGTTTTAGCCTGCTTAATATAAAAATCCTTATAAGTCAAAATGCTTATACGTATTCTTTAGCTTTATCTATACAAACAATTGATAAATACAACCTGTGTTTATAAATTAAAATCAATTAAAATATTATCATCTCCAACTTATGATTTTATAACTTTTAAACTATTTTATTAAACGAAACCTTTTACAATTCTATCACTAATATCCTTCATAATCTTTGAAATACTCTTTCTAGAGCATATTTTATTATTTCTCTGTTCTATTTTCATTATTCTTTATCTCTATGTAAATCACTTTATATTTTTTTACATAAATAACTTAAAAAGACATTTCAATTAACACAAAAAGTTCTTATCAACATCTTTCATCAAACACATCAAATATTTATAATTAAATTCAATATTTCTATTCAAATATTAATTATTTATTTATTAATTTAAGTTCAACACTTAAAAATACTTTTCTATACTTGATATATATTTATCGCCCACATTTTTAATCAGCTAATCCAAACGGTCTCTATATCTAATTATTTTTCACATAAATTTATAAGGGTATAAAAAATGGATTCCAAAAAGAATCTCTCAATATTTTTTTAAAAAAAAACTTTAACCTAAAAATTCACCAATTAATTAAATTCCCAGTCTTCCATCTTCTCCGTTCACTACATTCACACTTTCACTGTACATTTCTTACTCATTTTTCTCTCTCTAGAACATTCGCCATTGCTGAAATTGTTAAAGCTCTCAACGGCCGGCGAAGTACTTCACTTTCTGTAAGTATATAAATATATACACACACTTCCTGCATTATGCTTTTGTACGTATCTGTGAATGCCTAGATTCTACTCATCCTTTTTTTCTCTTCGTATATTAAGATATTTTTGCTTGAATTTTTCGCATCTGTAAGCCGTTTTCGAGTAAACATTGAATCGTTTTTGCGATTTAAACTCGAGAAAATCCACATTTTACTTCTCCTTCATCATTTTTCAGCGATTTCCACTGGCTTACAGATATATTTGTTTATTTGCTTGTGTTATGTAATTTTGCTGCTCAGATTTGAATTTGAACTGAGTTGACTAAGAGAATAAGGTTGTGAGATTTGAGAAGGAATGGAGTCATCGCAATCGCAGCTACAGAGAAGAGGAGGAGGTTTAGCTTCGATGTCACCGTCGCATACGCCGCGGTCGAGTGATAAAGTGGTGAGAGATCTGCGATCGGGGGAAGGGAATGTGAATGGAAGGCATGATAAAGAAAAAGGTGTAAATGTGCAAGTTATTTTGCGTTGCAGGTGAGTAAAATGAATGTACTTTAGAGTCTGTTATATTTACTGATTTTAATTGAGTGTAGTTGATGGAAATGGTATGGTGAAAATATGCAGGCCGTTGAGTGAGGATGAGATAAGATTGCATACACCAGTTGTGATTTCCTGTAATGAGGGTAGAAGAGAAGTTTCTGCTATTCAGAACATAGCTAATAAGCAGATTGACAGAACATTTGCCTTTGATAAGGTTTGATAATTTCCAGCTAATTTATCATTCATCTGTTCGATTTTTGGAACAGATATACGGAATGGAATTGAAGAAATGAAGTGGTTCTGCATAAAATTTGGACTTATTCCTAATTTCCTATAGCTTTCCTTAGATTTTTCCATAAAATAAAGCATTTTCATGATTCTCACTAGACCTGTAGTATACACTCTAAATGAATTTGTCCATTACAGTTCACAATGAGTTAAAACCGGTTATTTGTGTTCAAGACCCTAACTTTATGTTGGATAATTCTTCTGTCTCAGGTGTTTGGTCCAACATCCCAACAGAAGGACCTGTATGATTCTGCAATATGGCCTATTGTTTTTGAAGTTCTAGAGGGATATAACTGCACCATTTTTGCTTATGGGCAGACAGGAACAGGAAAAACTTATACAATGGAGGGAGGGGCAAGAAAGAAGGTTGGTGGTTGATAGAAATGTGTTTGTTTCTACTAGCTACTTCTTCATACTAATTGTTAAATTTGCCCCATTTAAGAATGGGGAATTTCCAAGTGATGCAGGTGTTATCCCCCGAGCTGTTAAACAAATTTTTGAGATATTGGAAGCTCAAAATGCTGAATATAGCATGAAAGTAACACATTTGGAGCTTTATAATGAGGAGATCACAGATCTTTTAGCTCCTGAGGAATGCACAAAGTATGTAGATGATAAATCCAAAAAACCAATAGCGCTAATGGAAGATGGTAAGGGTGGAGTTTTAGTTAGAGGTTTAGAAGAGGAGATTGTTTCCACTGCAAATGAAATCTATAAGATCTTGGAGAAAGGTTCAGCTAAGAGGCGTACAGCAGAGACTCTTCTTAACAAACAGAGTAGTCGTTCTCACTCTATTTTCTCTATCACAATTCATATCAAGGAATGCACTCCAGAAGGGGAAGAGATGATCAAATGTGGCAAATTGAACCTTGTAGACCTTGCTGGTTCTGAGAACATATCACGTTCTGGTGCAAGGGAGGTAAGATGTAAAAATATCCGTCTGCCAGGCCAATGCGTTTGGCAGTATACTTAATGCACGTAAAAGTAGTTTAAAGAAACAATGTAATGCTGAGATGCTGTTTTAGCAATGTCACAAATTTATCTTTTGTTCATGATAGCTAGTCTCTAGATATTCTGCTTTTTAAGATCTTTGTATTTTCCATCCTTTTTCCTCGTTCAGTTGCTTTCTTCTCAATTACAGTATAATAAACTAATTATTTTTTTTGCTGCAGGGCAGAGCGAGGGAAGCTGGAGAAATCAACAAGAGTTTGCTTACACTTGGTCGTGTTATAAATGCTTTAGTTGAACACTCTGGTCATATCCCATACAGGTCTTCTTCAATCCAGTCCTATGTTATTCTAGAGTGCTTTTAGTTCTTACATATCCTGAGTAAGTATTGCTTTGTATATGTCAGGGATAGCAAATTGACACGGTTGTTGAGGGATTCTCTTGGAGGGAAAACAAAGACATGCATTATTGCAACAATATCACCATCAGTTCACTGTCTGGAAGAGACACTGAGCACTTTAGATTACGCTCATCGTGCCAAAAATATAAAGAACAAACCAGAGGTTAGTTTTCAGGATTTTTATTACCTAAAGAATGTATCTTTATCTATCCTTCAGCTTTTTTTCTGTTGTTATTTCAGATTAACCAGAAGATGATGAAATCTGCATTAATCAAAGATTTGTACTCCGAGATTGACAGACTGAAGCAAGGTCTATATTGCTCTCTTCCTCTTTTTTTCTATATATAAATCTATATTTTACAGCAACAAATTATCTAACAACATTTTTTTTTCTATTTTATCGCCAACAGAGGTGTATGCTGCAAGAGAGAAGAATGGCATTTATATACCAAGAGACCGATATCTTCAAGACGAAGCAGAGAAGAAGGTTCAGTACTGTTTTCAGGATCTTAAGATTGGTTGCAGTCACTTGACATGTGTTTTAATACTCTATGGTAACTTGTTTTTCTCCTCTCTCAGGCAATGTCTGAAAAGATAGAACGGATGGAACTTGATTTCGAATCCAGGGACAAGGTGCACAAGAGATGAAAAAATCTGGAGCATCTTAATTTTCTTGTAAAAACTGATTAATCTGAACTCATTATCCTGTTGCTTTCTGCAAACAGCAATTTATGGAACTTAAGGAACTATACAATTCTCAGCAATTGTTGACAGCAGAGTTGGGTGACAAACTTGAGAAGACAGAGGTTAGTGGAATTCTTAACTCATCATATTCGAGATCTTTGTTGTCTGACTCTTTCTCATGAAATTTGCTACACTTTTTGTGTCTTTTCAGAAAAAGCTTCAGGAAACTCAGCATACATTGGCTGATCTCGAAGAGAAACACAGGCAGGCAATTACCACTATAAAAGAAAAGGAATTTCTGATATCTAACCTTCTAAAATCTGGTAAGCTTCATCCTCTATGCCTGGGGAAAGGAGAACTTTTTTGGCTTGTCATTTGGCTTGGGGAAGCAACGTATTTATGCCAAGTCTATTATTTTAACATATTCATAAAAGTGAAGTTGGGATATGGGTGTATTACATTTTTCATTAACATTTTCATAAAAGTAAATTTGGGATATGGGTATATTACATTTTTCATTAACATTAGCAAATTTGGATGTAGCCATAATGATTTGGCAGTGAATGTGGGGATTTATGTAAAATAATTTCACAATTAGAGTAGTGCATGATATCTGGAATTGTATGTCTTCTACCAGAAAAAGCACTGGTTGAGCAAGCATTTGAACTTCGAGCTGAACTGGAAAATGCTGCATCAGACGTGTCGAACTTGTTTGCCAAGATTGGTGTGTATACACTATACAGTTCTAAAACTCAAATACATGATTAATTTTCTTGCTAAGAAAACAATGTTGCATCAAGCTCCTGCATACTGATAGTGGGTGATTTCAGAGCGCAAAGACAAAATAGAAGATGGAAACAGAGTTCTCATCCAAAATTTCCAATCCCAGCTGACTCAACAGCTTGAAGTCCTGCATAAGACTGTTGCTTCTTCAACCACACAACAAGAGCAACAACTCAAAGGCATGGAGGAAGACATGCAGTCCTTTGTTTCTACAAAGACTGAGGTATTCTGGACACAAATTTAGTTATTAGCCATGTTTCTAGAAAAATTGCATGACCTGATTCCAAAGCCAAAAGGAGATGGCAATATGTAGTTTTCAGATATTATTTTTTTTTTTTGATAAAGCATAGTTTTCAGATATTATTTGTTGCAGTATTTACCAAATTTATTTAATTAGGGAGCATATATAATTATTTGAACCTGCTCTTTTGACAGAAAAAAACTACATGCTTCATAAGTGTAGTGCTTCAATTGTCTAATAGGTTTACATATTTCTGGTGAAAATTGTATTCCTATTAACCAATATCACTTTCTTGTCTGATTTTCAGGCAGTGGAAGAGCTTCGAGGCCGTCTGGAGAACTTAAAAACCATGTTTGGTTCTGGTATCAAAGCTTTAGATGGTTTGACTGGGGAACTTGACGGCAATGCTCAGTCAACCTTTGACCGTTTAAATTGTGAAGTTTCTAAACATTCTTCTGCTTTAGGAGAGGTGTGTATCTTTTCTGCTGTTTTTAAGACATTCTGAGGAATTTGTTTCTTATCTCCTTTTTCCTGATGTAGCTTTTTAAGGAGATTGCTTCTGAGGCTGATACCTTGGTTAATGATCTTCAAAAAAGTTTACATGATCAGAAGGAGAAACTAATCACATTTGCACTACAGCAACGTGAGGTATCAATAGTTAACTATTTGTGAAGCACATATATTCTTTCAATGCTCCTTATCTGGATCTTTCTTTTTCCTGCACGAGTATAGCTTATAAACTTTGGATGCCTCTATATAGGCACATTGCGGGAGTATCACAATGTCAAGGTCCATTTCTCAGATTACTGGGAACTTCTTTAAGACTCTAGATATGCATGTGTCCCAGTTAGGTGAAATAGTGGAAGAAGCACAGACGGTCAGTGACCAGAAATTCTCTGAACTAGAAAAGAAGTTTGAGGTCAGTGACTTCATCACTAGAATATGACTTTTTATTAGACAATGTTGATATGCATTTGTTACCTCATTTTATTTGGTTTTCTCAATATTAGGAATGTGCTGCCAATGAGGAAAGACAAATCTTGGAGAAAGTGGCAGAGTTGCTCGCTGGATCAAATGCTAGGAAGAAAAAATTGGTAGGTCATCTAATAATGATAAAGATGTGCATCACAGTTCTCGATGTGGCTAAGATTGCACAATTCTAAACCTTAGAAAGATGATGATAAGAGTATCAACATGAGAAAGTTTATAGGTGTTGTAGAATGTAGACAGATTGGGACTTCCTTTTTCTTGTGTAGTTTTATATTTGAAATGTTTGGTTGATTGCTTGTAGTCAATGATCATTAGTAATAATTGGCTTATTATGATCAAGCAGAAAATCCTGTATCCTGAATCACAGTCATTGATTGGCTATAATCTACTTTTGGTTGCAAAAAACTAATTGACTTTTGTATGGCTTCCTTCTGTAGGTTCAAACTGCTATCGATGACCTTAGAGAAAGTGCCTCCAACAGAACTAACAGACTGAAACAAGAGATGTCAACCATGCAAGATTCAACTTCTTCAGTTAAAGTCAAATGGACTGCTTACATGGACAAGGCTGAATCACACTATCTTGAAGATACTGCTGCTGTGGAAAATGGGAAGAAAGAGATGGAAGAGGTGCTACAGAATTGGTATGTAAACTCAGCTGATATATTCCACACAGATATCTTAGGAAAAACTTTGTTCTTTGGTGTTTGTAAGTGTATCATCCTTTCTGTGCTAACATGGAAATATGCAATGTGCAGTGTGCAAAAGGCTAAATTGGGAGCTACGCAATGGACAAATGCTCAAGAGTCTTTATTAGACCTAGAGGAGAGAAATGTTGCGTTTGTCGATGAAATTGTTAGGTCAGTTGGTTCAGTGACTGTTCACTACTTCAGTTTCATAGTGGTGATATTTTACTTAGACTGTTACTCCCGACGTTTTCTGCAGGGGAGGAATGGATGCAAATCAAGCATTACGTGTAAGATTTTCATCTGGAGTGTCATCCACTCTTGAAGACACTGATGCTGCTAGCAAACACCTACTGTCATCTATTGACCGTAAGCTATCTAGAGTTACACGTTAATAGTTTTAGCTTTTTTGTCTTTCAATTAATTTGATCAACACATGCAGATTCTTTACAACTCGACCGTGATGCTTGTGCAAACCTTGATTCTACGATTGTTCCTTGTTGTGGAGAGCTGCGAGAACTAAACAGCGGACACTACCACAAGGTTGTTGAAATTACAGAGTACACTGGAAAAAGTCTTTCACAAGAATACATGGTAAGGGCGTTACCTCAAATTTTACATTTAGTTTGTTTATAAGGACTATGTTCTAAGTCTATATTTCAAATTCCTATTATTTATTTATAATAGGTTGATGAACCGTCGTGCTCGACTCCTACAAAGAGACCATTTAATCTTCCAAGCGTTGAGTCTATTGAAGAACTAAAAACTCCCGCTTTCGAAGAGTTGTTGAATTCATTTTGGGATGAAAAATCCTCAAAGCTATCAAATGGAGATGTAAAGCATAGTATAGAGATAGAGGTAGTAGATCCTTCTTTACGAGATTCAAGAGTTCCCCTTACTGCTGTAAATTAGAAGAGTCCACTCCAGACTACAATTACATACATCATAATATATGGGCAATTAAGGAGGAGACTGGAGAGTTGTACATAATATGTGTCTTGAATCTCCATCTTCTCATCTATACACGTAGCAGATAATTTATCCCTATTCTTTTTATTTAATTTGAGTGATCGAAATATGTAATGTTTGTGCTGAACATGTTAGTTTGAAGTGTGTCCGTGGATGCAATATTGATAGAGTTTGTAAATTTCGTTTGCAACTTTTAGCAAACAATACATTGTATACTGAGATTTCAACTCTTAACCTGTCTTATAATTGCAATGCAAATCATCAGATCATGTACTGTGGGAGTAGTATTTAACATTGTTGCTTGCATCTCTAATCAAAGAGACTCAATATTGCTGATAGTACAGAAGCTAACCTCAGGGCGAAAACCCGAAAAAGAAAAAAAAATAAAAAAATCCAACGTTTGATCATTTCAGGCCTCGATTTTGAAGTATGAATGCAGTTAAAGGAACATGGGGAGGCTTGATCACAAGACCAACTTATTTTCATTTATCTCATCTAATAATAACTAGATTAATGTTACATACGAGAGGGTATCATAACATATGGACTCTGCTGCTTCTCAATGCAGAACAGTGATTAGGCTTCAGCATTCTCGTATTGTATGAATATGCCACGTAAATATACTGTATACACTGAAAAAAATGGAACGAATGAAAAAGGGATAGATAAGAAGACAAGGCTAAATGAGACTTAAAAAAAAAAGTTGTGCAGCTGCAAGCCTGCCGTCTACATATTGAGGCTCCCCTTTTTTCCTTGTTTTAACTAAGAACGAATCTACATTTGAACTGTCATGGCCAAAATATACCATCTTAGCGGACCAGCATGGCCAAAAAAAAAACTGAACCGTTGAAGTGGATGATGAATTTCACTGAGTACAATTGGACAGTATTTTTTGTTAGAGCCATCTGACGGCCGAAAGTTCCTGTCTCTTCAGGTAGGTAATATATAAGGCTTTTCTGCAGGAAAGACCAAATGAACAGTATGTTAAGGAGGAAAAATAAAACAGTATAATTCCAACACTCTCCCCCTTCCCCCAGGCGGTGGAATCAACCAAAACAATGAATCGAATCCTCAAACACCCTCATAAAATGAAATCCAAATTTATAACTTCCTGGCCTAAATCACCATCTATAAATAAAGAGTGCCCTGTCAGTTTACTACTTCTCACGACAAAAACAGAAAGAGACTAAAAACATGACGAAAGACCAGGTCAAGTTGCTCGTATAAGCTAGCTCCTCAGGTACCAAAAAATGAGCCCTTTTATATTGCACTGAAAACCAGCAAACCTTGTGCTTCAACGAAAACGAGTAAACTGAAATTACCATCAAAGTTCTTATGGCCACTATTTTACCTAAAAAATTCCCACATAAAAAAATGTCAACTGACAGAGACTTCCATATCAGACAATTACAAATCAATGTACAGTCAAATAAACCAATCAACCACACTAAAATTTCAAATAAGTTTGCATAGCATAATGAACTAGAAATACTAGTTCACAGCTTCGGGAGAGTATCAGGAAGAAAAGGAAGATGAATGCATTGGAAAAGGTAACAGGTAACTTCCAAAATGTGAAATGGATCAAAGTACCTGGAAGCTTCTGACAGAGCTCTTTCCACAATCAAGCTGGTGGTTCTCCACCACATGTTTCATCAACAAAATTATCAGTAGAGTTTTGCTGACATAACAACTTATTTCCATCTCCAGGAGTTGAGCAGAGAGTATCCCAATCCATCAGAGAAGAACCACAATGCATAGCACCTTGTTCTGACATATGGCTGCTCTTAATATTGCCCTCTACATGATCCTTACCATCCTCATAAGTAAGGTCTGTTCGATCCTCATCCACATTTGAGGGCTCAGCATTGGGATCTGAGCTCAAATCAAAACCATTTTGTTCCCCTGTCCCATTATAAGCTACGGTTACTGCTCCTTGATCAGATGGTTCAGCAACTTCTTTCTTTTGCCTCTTCCATTTCTTTGTAGATGAAGTACCATCATCCTCAAAATCTTCTTCTTCTCTATCTCTGTGCAAGTAAACCCAGAGCTTCTTCTCATTATCAAACTGTACACAAGGATCACGTTCATAATGCAAACGATCCAACGCACCACTAACAACTTGATTGACTTGAGCATCAGAAACCTCTTCCACAATATACTGTGAGTCTCTGATTAAAGTACAAACATCTGCTCTAGTCCCTGTGCTGCCAGGCAACCTAGCAGCTGCATCTCGCACAAGACAGAGAATCGTTACATGGGCAGGGCGATCCTTTTTAAGCATGAAGTGATCACGAGCTTTTGACGTTGGCTTGCCACCGCACCTTCTCAGAGGAGCAACAATTGATTTTTTCCCATCAATAGCAGTGTAGGAGAAGGCCCTGTCAGGTATTGAATACCTAAGGAATTCCTCTTTACGGAAATACTCTCTAACTTCTTCGGAGCTTGGGCCAATGGTACTCAGACTCTTCTGAGCTCGCAAATCTCTGAACCTTTCCTTCTCATCTAGATTATATTGCATCAATGACAACGGAGGGTCAGGGAGACTTCCTATCTGCCGTAGCGTCTCCTGACCATTTTTCAGCCAATTGGCAAAAGAATCAACCAACTTGACAAGCATTTTGTGAGGAAGACCCCACACTTCTGGAGATGTGACTTCCTCTATAGGCTCATGATCAGATGAATCAGGGCTCACTGGACCAATCCATGACCAACTTTTGGTGGGTTTGTCATAGACCACGAGAGACTTCCACCCTTTTGCACCAAGCGGTGCTGTTTTGGAAGAAAATATTTTGAGCACTCCTCTGACCAAATCATGGAGAGGTTCTTGAGTCTCAAGAATACAGGGATCTCCCGGGTTTGATCTCACACGGTTAACAATTTCTTGAACACTCAGAGAGGGCACCTTTGCTTGAGTGGAAGGAATTGAATTATCACCATCCAACTCTGAGGGTGGTGCAACTCCATCATGCTCCTCCAGAGCTTCCTGTCTTCCAGCAATTGTATCTACAGCCTCTTCTGGAAGCAAAGTAATCATTGCCATACGAGCTGCTGAAAGAAGATGAATGATGGAGAATGAAAAGCCAGTATGAACTGTAGGAGTAATCAAAGTGAATGGCTTTTTTTGAGGTCGGCTTTCTACATCTACATCTTCTACTATCATTTCTGAAGTTGGGGATCTGGGAACTCCCACTAAAGGAGGCCATGAGTCATCCTCCAGCTTCTTTTTACCGCGCTTCACTGAGAGGTCATCTTGTCGCTGCTGGGTATCAGAATAGAGAGGGTCAGTATCATCTAGCTCATCCATGTATGGGACATCAACTTTGACTTTCCGCTTCTTCATGACTGAGTTGCAACCTGTTAAATGCATATCAGATTTTTCATGGTGATCAAGAGCACTTGTGTCAAGCATCTGACCTTTCTTTGAAAACTTGGTAGAAACTCCATTCCTTTTGGCCGGCAACCGTGTCCGCAATGAGTCATCCTCTTGAAACTTGTGATCTTGTATATAATTTGCAGGCAGGATATCACGGCTAACTTTTCCTTTTTGTTTCTTCTCTCTGGTGGATGCCATGTGGTACTTTTCAGTATGGTCCCCTTGCAAAGGACCATTCTTGGCCAGCTTGTAGATTGGTTGCTCATCTTCATCATCATTGTCATTGTCGAACTGACTTAAGCCAGAGAAATGATTTCTAGTGGAGAAACTACTCAGATGACCAAGATCATGCATCTTACCCATTGGTTCTGCTCCCAAGCCACGACCTCCACTTCTCTTTGGGTGGAAAAGTTCACTGGAGTCGCTCATCATCCTAGAAGAATGTAATGAACCATCACGA
The DNA here is from genome assembly GCF_019186545.1 of Solanum stenotomum. Taxonomy (NCBI): domain Eukaryota; kingdom Viridiplantae; phylum Streptophyta; class Magnoliopsida; order Solanales; family Solanaceae; genus Solanum; species Solanum stenotomum. The sequence goes on from NC_064292.1 coordinate 457,027, forward strand.
ACCGGTATACTGTACTTATCCTTTTGACCAAATTTAGCCCTTTTAGTATCCAATGCAGACGTCAAGTTCGTGGAACCACTGGGATATGCCCACTTGCTCCTCATCAATGGATTGTTACCCTCGTCACTTCTTTCTGATGATTCAGATTCAGTTTCTTCAGTCTTTGCAAATACTCTTCTACCTCTAGTTCCTGACCCATCTTGTCCTCCATTCTGCATTTTCGCCTTGACTTTCTCAGGAAAGGCTTTTGCCCTATAGTTTGACTGAAACAACTTATCATTTAACTTGCGATCAGGATATTCTTGGTCCACCTTCCACTTTTTGCTCACGTTACCAAGCTTGTGTGATGGGTTGGTAAAATAATTATCCTCTTGTGCTTTACTTGGCCAAAACGGTTCACTTCCGCTCGCTAGTTCCATTCCCTTCACCGACATTTTAGGAATCCGGATTTTCCCATAATTCATCTGATCTTCAGAGAAAAACTGTGGGAGACCATCAGCATACCTGTCTTTTTTCCCAAATTCATATGCAGCTCTGGCATTGCTTGGCTTTGCAGTCAAGACCTTAATATCTGACAGCTGATTGACAGTATTGTTTCTTCCATAGGCATAAAGATCATTCTTCAACGGGACAGGCACACCCATGAAAACATCAGAGCATTCTTCCACTCTCAACCTTTCATGCTTTTTCCCCAATTTTACAGTCCCACTTCTATCAACAGCCCCTGCCCGTGAAAAGTTTCTCTCTCTCTGCACATCCACTTCATACATCCCATCCTCCTCATAATTGCAATTCAACATATCCCTCATTGGGACAGCCATCCCAGAATCATAGTCCATTCCTTTACCACGACGAAAAGGAGGCAATGCAGAACCCTTTGTTCCACCTACCTTCAAAGTCCCTTTTAGGTTCTGCTTTTTGTATCTGGTAGCTTCCGAAGCCATTTGTCTAGATGATGAATCCAAGGCTGACCCTATTCCATATCCAGAATAACAACCCATATTCTGACCAAGATTACGATCTTTTGTTCTTTTGCCCCACAAAGTATCACTGAACTCCTCTCTCTCAGATCCATCACTTTCCAATTCTTCCATTTTCTCGTACATTAAAATCTTCTCATTCTTCTTAATGTTCAGCACTTGAAGCTTCTCCTCAATGCTATACCCAGGGCAACTGAGCCAAGCATCTCTTATCTGACAAAGATTACTGACAATTGCATTCTGATGGTTTCTGAGTTGGTGATAATGCTTCCGCTTCTGAAAGAAAATCAATCCTTGACGGTAAAGTGCCACTCTTGGCTCGCATAACCCACCCTTCAACATGTTAAACAGCTTATCCAGGGGACTTCCAAAATGCATATTATTACCGGTGAGGAGGTCTTTCAATGTTCGCATAAACGTTTCCTGGTCCATGTCAGGAAGGTATTGAGCAAGATTAAACCTTTCTTCCTCAGACAACACCTCATTCCAAACATCCAATGACAACACATCCCCCAATCCCGAAAGATCATACAATTCGAACGGAATGCTACATGTTTGATCCCCAATTTGACAAAACTCCTCCTTAGATTCCCCTAATTCCAACAAATCAAAGTCGTCCGATCCCGCCCCTGAATCACAATCATCAAAATCATCATCATCATCCTCGCCATTAGATTCAACCTCACCTCCGACGTTTCGTCTCTGAAACTCCTCATCCTCACTCGACATACTGTCCCTACTACGAGGAGAAAACTCAGAATCAAATCGCGATGCCTTAAAGCTTCCCTTTTCGATCACCATTCAACATATAAACAACACCCAAACAATAAACAGACCACACCAGCACACTAACCTTCCAATCCAAATTCAAAACCCTAGAAAAAAAAATCAACCAAACATGCCAAAATTCAGAAATTCTCCATACCCATAATGAAAAAACACAAAATATTAAAAGCCCATCTCGTCAAAACAACTATAAACACACCCATATACATATGTGATGTAATAGGTGTAAACAAAAAAAATTACAGATTGAATTAGAAGAAATTACCTTGAAACAGATGAACAGAGAAGCAAGAAACAGAAAGGCGACCCAAAATTCCTTGAAGGTAATGTGAGGGAAATAGAAAGAAAACCCTAAGAGAAGAGGCGGTTATATTGTGCTATGCGGGTGTTTGGAAGAGCACAGTGGATTATACTATACGAGAAAAAAAAAAGGGGGAAAAGGGGAAGAAGAAGAAGAAGAAGATGAGGACGTGGATGGTGGCATCGCCGTTGGATTGAGAGATGAAAAGACGAAAAAGGGCATCGGAGAGAGCTTGAAGGAGATAGTAGTAGAGTGTAGAGAGAGAGAGTGTGTGTGTGTGTGGGTCGAGGAAGAAGGGGTTGAGTCAGGGACAGGGATGACTCGGGGAAATAGTGTGGGTTAGAAAACTCAAATCAAATGATTAAATAACAATAATAATATATCAAGTGTAATAAATAATTTTATAATTTTACAAGAGAAAATTTGGAAAGAACAAAGTATACACGAATTTATATATGAAACACAAGAGGAATCAACGGATCACTTGTTCTTTAAATGCTTTTTTTCGACCGTTGTTTGGAATAAACTCTCGTACTGATATGAACATAATAGAAACGTAATGAAATGAATAGAGAAAATGTGTTGGATTGAGACTCTTGCTCGTTGTGTATACAATATGACAAGAAAGGAACAATCGAGTCTTTCAGATCAAGAAGAGAAATTCTATGATTCTCTCAAGGCAAATTAAAGAAAAGACATGCTAAATAATTTGAAAAATGAGATATAAATATGAGGATTTTAAGGTACAATTAAATTTGATAATTGGTATTGATTGTCATTAGCAAATTGATTATATTAATTAATTTATATATTCTAATTTTTTTTACAAATTGATAAGGTTTGATCTAATTTTATTTTTTAAAATTATAGAAACAAAGAAATGATTCTATGATTGAACAGACTTACATTAATTGAAAGATATATAATAAGCAAGTTTATGATACTATGTCCTTAGAGATGATAATCAGGGTAGGATGGATCTTTGTGCTATTGCAAGTGTTACTTTAATGCTGAGGCACCCACAATGTGTGTGTTAGCAATGCAATTAAGAAAAAAAATATTACATTAATGCTTTATTTTTTAAAATTTTAAGTAGAATAGAATTTAACTAAAACCAAAACAATTATACAACATAGCTACTAAAAACCTATGGTTAACAAATAGTTAAATTAAATATGATGTTTAAAGGATTAAATTGAAAAAAGTATTTAATTATGATATGTCATTTAAGTTAATAGATATCTCTAACAAAATTAGTGAACGAGCATAAGAATGAGTTGGAGTTAGTCATTGAGGTTAAGAGGTTATGAGTTTGTTGTTTGAATATTTTGAATTGTATAAATGGATAATTAACTAGTATATATTTGTTTATATATGTAATTTTCCCAACTTTGAATCATTATAGGAAAAATTACACGAATCCACATTTTAGATTATTTATTACCATTATCCCCTATAAGTTTTACAATTTCCAAAATCCCTCATTTTCGCGCATCAGATTAGTGTATCTCGCGCATAAGATTAATGTATCAACGCTTATATTATTGTATCTCGCGCATCATATTAGTGTATCATGTATAAAATATAATGTATCTTACTTAACGATTAATGTATCTCGCGCATCAAATTAATGTATCAGCCCATCATATATCCTAAGTTTATAACTTCAAGCCCAAATTTTTTAACTTCAACTCGCAAGTCTGAAGTGGATTTTAAATGGGCTGCTATAGAAAATGGGCCCTCTTGCTTATTTGACCCGTCCCATATCGTTCACCTTCCCAAGCCCAAATATATTCCGTCTTTTGTCTTTTTTGTTTTTCTAGTTTTCATTTAAATTTTTATTTCTATATAGCATCCTATATGTATTATTCTACCTAGAACTCATGTATCTACTTGTTTAATTTTATATAAGTGTACGTGTCTACTTATATATACACCAAAAATTAAAGGACATAAATATGAAATGAGGTTAAATTTAAGAACAGTACATTTATACATTCTAATATATTCTAACCGCTAGTATAAAAGTATTTACACGTAAAAAAAAAATAGAGAAAAAGAACAAAAGAAAAAAAAAGGTGGAGCATAACGTGCTCACAACTATAGAGCTATCTGTTAAGTAAAAAAAATTGAGAAACATGCACGTTATGCAGAAATTTTTTTAGTCTGCTACCTACCATTAAAAATAATTGAGTTGTTTGGTTACAAGAATGTTTGTCCATAATGCATTCAACACCTACTTCTTTGTTTATAGGATAGATCAATCGAGGCGGAGTCAGGATTTGATTGGTGTAAATTTAAATTATAGAATAGTAAAAATATGAATTACGTAGTAATTATCTGTTGAACTTTATTTATACATATATATATTTAATAGATTTGTTATGGCATAATACATAGATGTGTCTTTTAACTTAACTTTAGCTGACGTCTATGTCCTTTAATTTATTTTTTAATATGTATAAGTAGACATTAAAATTTGTACAAAATTGAACAAGTCATGAAAAATTGCATGAGATATACTCGAACTGATTTGTATTATGTAATGTAGGATGTGAGTGTTTACTTGTTCAATTTTATACGAGTTTAAGTGTGTATTTTTGCACATCCAAAATTAAAGGGTGTCGAATATAGATATAAGATGAGATCAAGTCAAAGAAAACGTTTATGTATTATATCATTTCTTAAAACAAATATAAAATTTACACAAAAATCAAGTTTCCTTGTAGCGATTGAAAAAAAAAAAAAGAAAAAGAAAAGGAAAGACCAAACTTTAGATGAACGAATCTTATCATATGATCTTTCAAATAAATATGTCCCAAAAAATCAAGCTAGTACTACAGTTGTATTTGCATCATGGGGGAATAAGTTAGCTGTAATATCCTCCAAGATTAAGCTAATGAATTGAAATAAACTTTTATTAAAAAAAAAGCACAAAATAAATAAATAAAATACAGATCACGAGTTTAAATTGCACAAACAACCACTAATACGTATATTAAGATAGTTTGTCTATACATTATTCTCTTTTGGATGCGACCTTTTTCTGAATTGTGCTAACACAATATTTTATGTACATTAGTCTTTCATTTTGTAAAATTTGCTTTAAGAAACAATGTCTACACATTAATATTGAAAATTAGATAAGTTAACTTTCCCGGAACACATTTTTCACCAAAAGGGAGAAAATAAATTTCATAACTTTTGGTTGCAAGCATTTTTCTTAATAAATTTACTAAGTACTAACTCTTAATCGTGCTAATACTTACAAACGTTACAATAATAATAACATATTTGGGTAATTTTATAAGTGAAATTTGAAGAAAGTTAAATGTACCTAACCTTATCTCTCTCTCTTAATTGAGTTAAAAATCGTTTTCAACAAATCCTTAACTCAAAAGAAGTATAATCAAAGCAGAGGGTGAAAGAAACAAAATGACAACAACATAACAAGATAAGTAAAATTGAAGAAAAAATACCATGCAAAGACCAACTACAGAGAAGACGAGATTAGCCTCGGTTTTTCCCACATAAAAAAGTACATCAACATTTAATTACTTACTATCCAATTACTTTAATATACGATTTCCATACTTTTCTATCTAAAATCATAGTATCTATCTTTAATTTTTTTTAAAATATATTAGAAAAAACACTATTCGAGCAATATATATACTTATCAGTAACAAAAACTATCACTATTCGAGATGTGTTGGTGGTGGTGATGGTTGTAAATTTAGACAATTCATTTATTTAACTTAAAAAAATAATTAAACATGACAACTAATTCGGAACGAAGGATATATATACTAATTTAACAACTTTGCATTTTTTAACCCTTTATGCCACCTGTATGTATAAAATTCATGTCTTCTTCTTCCAAACCTCTCATTATTAATTTATCTCTGCAACATATTATGTGCAGATCAACCTTAATAATCATCAAAAGTTGAAGAAGAAATTTGTGTAAAAATGGGAGAAACCCCTTTAGAAAATGGAGGAGGAGGAAGAAAAAAAATGGTTAGAATAGAATCAGGGGCAGCAAGAGGGTTCAAGAGCCTTCATTTTCTTGATAATACTACAGGAAAAGAAGCAGATGCTTGGAAAAATGTTGAGAAAAGATTTCATCTAAATGCTGTTAATGGCATTCTTTTTAAAGACAAATTTGGACCCTCTATAGGTATGAAAAGTTTTTTAAAATTGGGGCTAGGGAAAGAAGATTTTTACCAACTGAGCTACTAAGATTTCTCGATAGAATGTGATATTGTTTTTGTTTTGAAATGAAAGGAATGGAAAGCAAGGAATTTGCAGGGGAGTTGTTTGATACAATGGCAAGGAGAAAAAAGATTAATGCAGAAAATGGGATAACAATTGAGGAACTTAGAGAATTTTGGGATGATATATCAACTCAATGTCCTGATACAAGGCTTCATATTTTCTTTGACATGTAAGAAATTCTCTTTTTTTCTTTTTGTTTTGTTCGCGATTTGAAGCTTATGGGTTCTGAATTCTAATCTTTTAAAGTTACGGAGTTGTGTGCATATTCAATAGGATTTTTAAATATGTATATATGGTTTGAACTAAAGTTATGGCGTTTAGCCAAACCCCTGGCTGGGGGTTTGGGAGGGAATAAAAACTAAGAACATATGCTGGAGGGACTAAACATGTCAATCTTGTAGTACAAATGAATTCATGATTTAAATTTGATGGATTCAACGTGTAATGTTCTTAAGATTGAACATGTTGTACTTTTGAAATTATGAGATCAAAATTCAATATTTTTTCTTAGTTTAGTGGTTTTTCATGCATGTATTGAGGGGCCGAGCCACGTAGGGCCAAGGGGTTCATCCAAATCCCCTTCGATGAAAAACTTACATTGTTTATATATGATTAAAATTATTTTTTATGCGCATTATATAGTAACTATTGAACCCCCTTTAACTTCTTTGTGAACCCTTCAGTGAAAATTCTGGCACAGCCACTACATGTATAAAAGTCTAGCTTGAAGATACGGAGTTCAGATGAACTCGTTGTTTAAAAGCTCCATCCTTCTTTGTTTTGCAGGTGTGACAAGAATGGTGATGGGAAACTATCAGAAGAAGAGGTCAAGGAGGTGAGAAAAACATACTCACAAGTGAATATGTTCTTTGTTTATTTTGGGAGTCAATCTACTTAATACTTTTTTGTGAAAGGTTCTAGTGATTAGTGCTGCAGCCAACAAATTGACAAATTTCAAGAAACATGCAGCAACATATGCAGCTTTAATCATGGAAGAGTTTGATCCTGACCATTTAGGATATATTGAGGTAAAATTCTACTCTAAGTTGCCATCTTTCTATACAAAGTCGTCTTCTTTTTGTTTTTAAAATCTTCAACTTTGAAACAGATATGGCAACTTGAATCTCTACTAAGAGGAATGGTTGGATCAGAAGATGGGCAAAAGAACATGAAGAGATCACAAACACTAGCAAAAACCATGATCCCTAGACAATATAGAACTCCAGTAAGCAAGTTTTTTAGCAAAACTTCAGAGAAGATATACGATAACTGGAAAAGAATTTGGGTCGTAACGTTGTGGTTGTCCATTAATATCATACTATTTATATGGAAGATTGAACAATTTAAAAGGAGAGAAGCCTTCAAGATTATGGGATATTGTGTCTGTTTAGCTAAAGCTGCAGGGGAAACTCTCAAGTTCAATATGGCTCTAATTCTCGTTCCAGTATGCCGAAGAACTCTTACTCAGATTAGAGAAAGTTTCCTTGGTTATATTATACCTTTTGATGATAACATCAATTTTCATAAAATGGTTGCCGTAGGAATTACTGTAGGGGCCTTTATTCATGTATTGTTTCACACAAGTTGCAACTTCGTAAAGTTAGCGTCCTGTCCAGAGAGTAAATTTATGACGGCTCTTGGAAGCAATTTTGGCTACCAGCAACCAACTTACATGGATCTGGTAGTATCTGTTCCAGGCGTAACGGGGATACTAATGACCCTTTTCATGCTTTTCTCCTTCACACTGGCAACACATTCGTTCCGAAGAAATATCATCAAATTGCCATGGTCATTTCATCGTTTGGCTGGATTTAATGCATTTTGGTACGCACATCATCTGCTGATATTTGTGTACGTGCTCTTGATCCTCCACGGCTACTTCCTATTCCTTACCAAAGAATGGTACAAAAAGACGGTATGCCCACTTTCATTTTGATAACCATATCACACTTGTTAACCTGGTATTGAAAGAAGTACTAGTTGTAGGTTTACTTTGATAAACTACAAAAATTATGCACATAAATCATATTGTTGTCCGAAATGTTGAGGAAAATGTAGCATGAATATAAGCTCTATACTCTTGATAGCTAGTTCAATGTTTCTTCAAATTAGTTAAAGAATTTTCTATCGAAAAGTCATGATTGAATGAGCTAAAATACCTTTAATATGCAGACATGGATGTATCTTGCAGTCCCAGTAGTTCTATATTCTACAGAAAGAGTTCTTATCATCAATGAGAACCGCTACCACGTGAACATCCGAAAGGTTTTAGTTCCAAGAAACTTATATCAATTGATGAAAAACTCTTGGTAATTGCAAAATTTCTAAATTCAGCTTCATTTCTGTGTCGTAAAACAAAAAATGCAGGCTGTTATATATACAGGGAATGTACTAGCACTATATATGACTAAACCTCCAGGATTCAAGTACAAGAGCGGAATGTACCTGTTCGTTAAATGTCCAGATATATCGAACTTTGAATGGTAACTAAAGCACAAATTCTAATCAAACGTATTCAATACTGTCAATATCCTTGTGCTAAGAAATTTCTATTTGTCTCTTACAGGCATCCATTCTCAATCACTTCTGCACCAGATGACGACTATCTAAGTGTCCACATTCGTACATTAGGAGACTGGACTACAGAGCTTAGAACCAGATTTGAAAAGGTATTATACTATGCTACATTTCATTTCTTAAAACAACTTTACTCTTCATTTTCTGCGGTGTACAAAACTTGACTGAGTAAAGAAAGGTATGAACTAATACCAAAACAAACTTGGAACACATAGATCCAGCCATATCGTTGACGGTTTGACACTTAATTATCACATAGTAAGCAGATATGTATTTTATGTCAGGTACTTCTTGCAATGTCTTTGTGTAGGATAGTAGGAGACAATTTACTAAGGCATGACTCGTAAAATCAAGATACATAATGCGCTGAAATGAATAAGGAACTTTAAGGTTTTTTATTCCTATTGTTCTTTGCTCTTGGGATCCTAAAGCTCGCATTTACAGGCATGTCAAGCTACACCATCCAAGACGAGAAATCTTGTTAGAATGGAAACTAAAGCGTATAACCAGACGGATGCGGAACAATCTCAAGCCGAGTATGCTACAATGTTCTATTGCTAATAGTATCCATCTTCATGTTGCTTTGAAACTTATATCTTAAATTTTGAATCAGAAATCCAATGATCATTATCAAAGGGCCTTATGGTGCACCAGCTCAGAACTACAAGAAGTATGATATCCTTCTACTAGTTGGCTTAGGAATTGGAGCAACACCATTTATCAGCATTATAAAGGACATACTAAACCAGAAATCGGGATATGTAAGAGCTTATGCATATAGAAGTATTTTGTTAATAATAACAACAGAGACAAAAGAAAACATAACATAATCCAACAACTGCAGAATCAGCAAGATGACAGCAAGAAAGGTCCTCAAAGAGCATATTTCTATTGGGTGACACGAGAACAAGGATCATTCGACTGGTTCAAGGGTGTAATGGATGACATTGCTGAACACGACGAAAATGTTGGTTTTTGAACCCTGAGATTCTCAATAAGTAGTTTCCTCAATTAGCGTAAACTCGGAGTAATACACTTTTCATGTTCATGGAACTTTGATATTCTCCTGCAGGAAGTGATAGAAATGCACAACTACTTGACTAGTGTTTATGAAGAAGGGGACGCTCGATCAGCACTAATCACAATGGTCCAATCACTGCAACATGCTAAAAATGGAGTTGATGTTGTCTCAGAAAGCCGGGTATTTTCTTTAGATCTAATGATCACTGCACTACTAGCTTCAACTTTTTTATTAGAACTGTTTTAACACTTGATTCTCCGACAGATAAGAACACATTTCTCTAGACCAAATTGGAAAAGAGTGTTTGCTCAATTAGCAGCTACACATCCATCATCTCGCATTGGTAAGCCTCTAATTTTGAACTACTTCAAGGTTAATTTCACTGATGGACACTCAACTACTTCATTGTTCAGTCTATAAAAACATGTTTGAAACATTATGGTATATTACACAGGTGTTTTCTACTGTGGAAGTCCAACACTTACCAAACCACTCAAAAGGTTGTGTCAAGAATTTAGCTTAAATTCATCCACGCGCTTCAACTTCCACAAAGAGAACTTCTAGAGTACGCGATGATTTCATAGTTTGTGAGTTCACTACAAATATCGGTATCAATATGTTTGCAGTTAAGTTTGTACTAGTACTATATACTAGTTAGCTGTAAGAGAGTTTACTTAGAGAAATATAAAAGTGGAATTTCATTTGTTGCAAATTTGTACATTCAGTCTCAAGTCTTTATGTATCTCTTCATTTTAGTTTAGAGAGCATCATGTGATACTATAGTGAGAAGGTTCATTTCTTCCCATTCTCACAAGTCTTTGAGACAACGTAAAGCTTAAGCTGTTAGAGAGAGCCGACATGCCCAAATGCTCTCACATGCGGCTTGATTTTTTTTTTTATGAATCAAACACGTGAAAGTTCTTTTTAATAACGGGTGATGTGAGACATACCAAGCATGACCTTTGCCTAGTTTGGCTAATTACAATTTGAGTTCACTTTTGGGCTTGGCTTTACTCACTTATTGGGCTGAGAATAGAAGGGATTGCAATGTTTGATATTTATCATGTTTTTGGGTGGACTTATACAGGGCCAAGAGGCCTTTTCACTTATAATTGGAGACAAACAAACAATTGATATTGTTTAAAAATTCAGTCAGAACGTGAACCGTTTTTGAGTGAATAATATATTAAAATAATTGAGATATCGAGAGGAGCCCATCTAAAATTTGAGTTGTTTAGAGGAAGATTTGAATTGATGCCATCCGCCATTAAAGAGTTTCAAAGCTCGAATGTTCAAATTCGACTTATCGTAAACGTGAATTGTTTTGAGTGAATAATATATCAAAAGACTCAAAATATCAAGAGGAGATCATATCTAAAATTTGGGACTAGATTGAGGAGATTTAAGCTAGTCAAGATTTTTAAAAAATCAACTCGTTAATAAAGATGAACGGCTACAATATATAAATACTGTATAACAGTGTATATGGATATTTACATCTCTACTATATAATTATACATCACATCCAAACGACTATTCACTATTTATACAATTTAGATTCATTACGTATACATGCGTTCATATATTGTCTTTGATAGAATCATTTTCTAGAGATGCTTGTTAAAGCAATTGAAACTATATTTTATAGTTTACGAGAAATGGAAATTAAAAGATTTTTCATCTAAAAGATAGATTTTTTTTTTAGTCTTTCGATATTCAAAATTTATTAGCTCAATTAATTTAAATTTGTGCTTAATAGACCCACTAATGAAATAATACACTCCCTACTTAATTTACTTTAATTGATATGTCTCCATACACATTGTGGTCTAACTCACTTGATAGCGATACTCCCTAATGTCATGTCTGCTTTAATTAAGACAAAAGAGTAACAAAATATAATGAATTTTTTTTGGGCATTAATAACTATCCTTAAAGTTGTGCATGTGCTTCTCCATATTATTTTTCTTTTCACACTGTCTCCCTTTGAGCAATAATTATTCTCGTGACTTATCAATTAAGAATATCAACTCCCCTTATAAAAGCACTACATATTTATTTCTTTTAATTTTCTGAATTGATTCTCTGAAAATTTCCACATGAAAATAAATTAAAATAATGGTAGCATTTAATTAGTTAACAACTTTTAAGATATGTTGATAAACATTAGAATTTTATAAACATTTTAATAATATAAGAGTGCTGTCATCTTGATTCGATTGAGTGGCATATATGGCATAGAGTCAACAAATTTAATTAAGTGATACAGAGGTGTCAAAGATATGTTGATATTGACAAATATTTTTTTAATTTTTATAAGGGAAAAGGATATGATATATCCTTAGTTTTTATACAAATGGCTCACATATACCCTTTTCCTTCAATAGAAGTGAAAAAAATATTTTAATTTAATTTTTTAAATTATTTTTTTTCAAAAAAATAATATCCATATGGGGTGTATTTGATCCTCCTCACATGTTTTTTTTTTTTTTGATTTTTTTGTTTCAACGACTAATTTAAATTTATTATTTTGATGGTTAATTTTTTTTGATATTTCACTAATTTTCTTGTAAAATTATTATACATGCCCCATTTTTTTATTTTTTTTACAATACAAAAACTAAATTACAATATAGCTGAAAAAAATTAGTTTTAAATTTTTTCTTTACACTAAAGAATGAAAGAAAATATGAATAAGAAACTCGAATCTATCTATATATAAAAGGAGAAGAAAAATGACACATGTCAACACCACAAAATTTTCAGAATTTTAAATAATTTTAAATATTTAATAATCAATAATTAAATAAATAAATATAGACACATGTCAATAATTAGAATTAGAATGACACATGTCAACATCACAACAAATTTAACAATTTTAAAATTCAAAAATTAATTAAAAATGTTTTAATTATCTATCTTAAATTAACCAAAAAGAAATAAAGGTTACTGTTTTTAATTTGGATTTTAAAGGAATCAGTTTCCACGAAAACTATTTTTAAATTTGAATTTAAAAATTTTCTTTTTGAAATACAATTTTAAAATTGAAGTACAATTTAATATAATAATAATAATAATAATGATAATAATCTATCTATATATAAAAGGAGAAGAAAAAATGACACATCTCAACACCACAAAATTTTCAGAATTTTAAATATTTTTAAATATTTAATAATCAATAAATAAATATAGACACATGTCAATAATTAGAATTAGAATGACACATGTCAACATCAAAACAAATTTAACAATTTTAAAATTCAAAAATTAATTAAAAATATTTTAATTATCTATCTTAAATTAACCAAAAAGAAATAAAGGTTACTGTTTTTAATTTGGATTTTAAAGGAATCTGTTTCCACGAAAACTATTTTTAAATTTGAATTTAAAATTTTTCTTTTTGAAATACAATTTTAAAATTGAAGTACAATTTAATATAATAATAATGATAATAATAATAATAATAATAATAATGATAATAACAATATAATAATAATAATAATAATGTAGCTATATATAATAGGAGAGAAAAAATGTCACGTGTCATTACCACAATTATTCTTAAATTTTAGTTTTAAAACTGATATTTTTAGTTAATTTAAATAATAAATTCAATATTAAAAACAAAGAACAATATAAAACATTTTTTTTTAAAAAACGTTTTGAAACTTAACATTTAAATTCAATTTTAAAAACAAATAACAATATAAAACTACTTTTAAAAAAAATATATTTTGGAGCTTAATATTTAAATTCAACTTTAAAAATAAATAACAATATAAAACAATTTTTTTAAAAAAAACATACATTTTGCAACTTACCGTTTAAATAACACTAAAGCATATTTAAGCGATATACAAAATTGTAAAGAAATCTAAACCTATCTAATTATCTATTCTTTTTTAACTTTTTTTTTTGTTTTTTAAAAAAATAAAAAGAAACTTCAACTATAAATAATTATCCCTAAAATTCCTCACCCACTTACTTAACTTCCTTCCCCAAAAAAACTCAACCGTATTAACTCACTAAATTTAAATACGGTAGTCTTTTCTTTAGTTTTTCCAAGAAAAAAATGCATCTCAATAAAGGAAATTCTAAACAATAATAATCCTTACCATTCATGGAAAGGTAATTTTTATTATTTTTATTATTATCTTTTTCTTCTGTTTTATGTGGTTTATATTATCAATAATTGTACTTTATTTTGGAAGTTTTAGATGTTGAAGATGATCAATTGATGAAGTTACGATCAAGCCATTTATGTAATGAATATATGTTGTTGTAGAAGGAGAAACACTTTTAAGACTATATTCGATAACTATGCCAAGCATGTAATATTTTAATTTTTTTCATCTTATGTTTTGTTTTAAAATCAAACTGTGTTGATGTATTTACATATAATTTATGATTCTTTGCTTACTGCATATTTCATATTTATAATTCTTTAATCTTATTTTTTTTAACATGCAGTTAATGATGAAACTATAATGGAAATTTTGAATTGAAAGATTAGAAGTATTTGAATTTGAAGATATTATATTTTCAAAAAAAAAAAAAATTAACTTAATTAAAACTAGAAACTCATGTTTATAGAATTCTAAATAAACTCTTACTATTTCACAAATTTATCTTTTCATATGTTAATAAATGTATTTAACTATATTTAATTTACATATAAATGAAGATAATAGTACTATCTCTCTATATTAATATAAATGAAAGTTGACATATATCAGCTTGCAATTTATTTATTTATCGAATGATGTTGAAAACGTTAATATGACAACGATTTCAACAACGACTACAATGATAATGACGACGACGTTGATGTTATCGATATTACAACAATGAAGATTAAAGTGGACAACAAAAGAAATATTAAGATGACGAAGGAGATCAAGAAGAAGAAAAAAAAGATCAAGAAGGAACATACAATGACTGAAATGATAAAAGAAATACAACAAAGTACATCATCATTTTTCATTTTTGATCATTTCAAGATTATACTGGCAATGGTAAAAAATAAATATATTTCCTTTTAATTTTTAAAACATTCAAAAATTTAAATTCGTTATTTTAAATAATAATCAAGAAATGAACAATTCCATGTAATTCTAATCATATTTTCATCAAATATAGCTAGGATATAAGAATGAAAATTAACTTAAATTAAAATAAAAGCTAAGTAAAGACTTTCACTAGCTATCCATGAATTATGGATCCCATTAATATGAAAATTGGGAGTTTTAAATTTTTAAAAAATACGTTATTGTTGTAAAACTTAAGTACAAAAGAACAATATAAAGAGGAAGAGAAGAAGACTATAAGACAAGAGGAACAATATAAACTAACATTCTTTCTTTCAAGTGTATTCAACATTATTTTCAACACCACTATTTATAGGATTACATTGAGCAATACCAAAAGGTGTCATAAACATTACATTAAACCTTGAGAATTACTACCCATTAAGGAGGAAATAAACCTAGGAGTTATGGTCATCCAATTAACCATATTATCAACAACATTACTACCAATAAAGGATGAAATTAACCTAGGAGTTATGGTCATCCATTTGACCACATTATCAACAACATTACTACTCATAAAGGAGGAAAATTAACCAAGGAGTTATGGTCATCCATTTAACCACCAAAATGATTTACAACACTCCCCCTTGAATGACCATTGATGATAATATGTCTCGTTAAAACCTTACTAAGAAAAAAAAACCCTGTGGAAAAAAAAAATCTTAGTGAAGGACAAAAGAGTACACATATCTTGTAATACGCTTTGTTTGTTGCCTCGTTAAAAACCTTGCCAGGAAAACCCATTGGGATAAAACCTAGGTCAAGGGAAAAAGAGTGCAGCGCGTAGTTTACTCCCCCTGTTGCGAACATCATTTAATTTCTTGGAGACGACGCATTCCAATCTTGAATACCAACTTTTCAAATGTTGAGGTTGGTAATGCTTTAGTGAAAAGATCCGCTAAATTATCAACTGAGCGAATTTGTTGAACATTTATTTCACCTTTTTTCTCAAGATCATGAGTGAAAAAGAATTTTGGTGAAATGTGTTTTGTTCTATCTCCTTTAATATATCCTCCCTTCAGTTGAGCTATACATGCAGCCTTGTCTTCGTATAATGTAGTTGGAATATCTTTTTCCATAGAAAAACCACACATTTCTTGAATATGTTGAGTCATTGATCTCAACCAAACACATTTCCGACTCGTTTCATGGATGACTATTATTTCGGCATGATTTGAAGAAGTAGCAGCTAATGTTTGCTTCATTGAACGCCAAGATATAGCTGTGCCTCCATATGTAAATAAATAGCATGTCTGAGATCGAGCTTTATGTGAATCAGACAAATATTCAGCATCTGCATAACCAATCATTTCTGACTTGGATTTATTAGAATAAAATAATCCCATATCAATGGTTCCCTGAAGATATCTTAATATATGTTTGACTCCATTCCAATGTCTCTTTGTTGGAGACGAGCTGAATCTTGCCAATAAACTTACTGCAAAACAAATATCTGGTCGAATATTATTAACAAGATACATAAGCGCCCCAATGGCACTAAGATATGGAGTTTCATTGCCAAGAAGTCATTTTCTTGAGGTCGAAATGGATCTTTATGTATGTCAAGCGATCTCACAACCATCGGGGTACTCAATGGATGTGATTTATCCATGTAAAATCGCTTTAAAACCTTTTCTGTGTATGTTGATGAACAAATATTCCACTTTTCAAATGCTCAATCTGTAGGTCAAGACAAAATTTTGTCTTACCAAGATCTTTCATTTCAAATTTTTTTGTTAAACACTCAACGGCTTTTGAAATTTCTTTAGGAGTGCCAATGTTATTTAAATCATCAACATATACAGCTATTATAACAAAATCAGATCCAGACCTTTTTATAAAAACACAAAGACAAATAGGGTCATTTCTGTACCCTTCCTTTAGCAAAAATTGGCTAAGACAATTGTACCACATTCGCCCTGATTGTTTCAATCCATATAAGGATTTTTGAAGCCTTATCGAATAATTTTCTTGCGAATTTTTATATGCGTCAGGCACATTGTATGCTTCAGGAACTTTCATGAAAATATCGTGGTCCAATGAGCCATATAAATAGGCTGTGACAACATCCATTAGACGCATTTCAAGCTTTTCATGAAATGCCAGATTTATTAGATACCTGAAGGTAATTGCATCCACCACTGGAGAATATGTCTCCACATAATCAATGTCAGGCCTTTGCGAAATATCTTGTGCCACAAATCGTGCTTTATATCTGACGACTTCACCTTTTTCATTTCGTTTTCGCACAAAAACCCATTTGTACCCCACTGGCTTGACACCTTTAGGTGTTTGGACTATTGGTCCAAAAATGTCATGTTTTTCAAGTGAAGTCAATTCCGCTTGAATTGCTTCCTTCCATTTTGGCCAATCATTTCTCTGTCTACATTCATTGACAGATTTTGGTTCAAAATCCTCACCATGTTGCATTATTTCAACAACAACATTATAAGCAAAAATATTGTCCACCACAATACTATTTCGATTTCACATTTTTCTTGTCGAGACATAACTTATTGAGATTTCTTCATTCTCATTATTTTCAGTTATTTGGACCTTCTTTGTGGTCTTATCATTTGTTATGTCTCGGGACTCTTCTTGAGCAATTTCCTCTATGGTATGATCTTCATGATCATTTGTTCCTTTTCTTTTTCGAGAATTTTTATCTTTTGAACCAATTGGCCTACCACGTTTTAAACGTGATTTAGACTCATTTGCTTTAACAATTTGTCCTATCGGGACATCAACTCGAACTGGAGCATTTGCAGTTGGAATATAAGATTTAGTAACGCTTGGAAGGTTAGTAAATGCATCTGGCAATTGATTTGCAACATTTTGCAAATAAATCATCTTTTTAACCTCTTGCTCACATTGATTTGTTCGAGGATCCAAATGAGATAGAGATAATGAATTCCAATCTATCTCTTTTTCCAACTGTTTATGTTCTCCCCCTAATGTTGGGTATACTGATTCATCAAAATGACAATCAGCAAACCTTGCCGTAAATATATCTTCTGTCATAGGTTTCAAATATTTGATAATAAAAGCAGATTCATACCCAACATACACTCCCAACCTTCTTTGGGGACCCATCTTTGTGCGTAGCGGTGGGGCAATTGGAACGTATACCGCGCACCCAAAAATTCTAAAATGGAAAATATTTGGCTCATGACCAAAAACTAACTGTAATGAAGAGAATTCATGATAACTAGTTGGTCTTATGCGCACCGATGCTGCTGCATGCAAAATAGCATGTCCCCATATTGAAACAGGCAACTTTGTCCTCATTAACAATGGTCTAGCTATCAATTGGAGACGCTTAATCAAAGATTTCGCTAGACCATTTTGAGTGTGAACATGAGCAACTGGATGTATTCCAGTGGAGAAACAATAATCATTAAAGGCCTACGATGTAAACTCACCAGCATTATCAAGACGAATTGTCTTTATTGCATAATCTGGAAATTATGCTCTTAATCTTATTATTTGAGCCAACAACCTCGCAAAAGCCATATTGCGAGTTGATAATAAGCACACATGTGACCATCTTGTAAATGCATCTATCAAGACCATATAATATTTAAATGGCCCACATGGAGGGTGAATTGGCCCACATATATCACCATGTATACATTCCAAAAATGCAGGGGTTTCAATCCCAACCTTAGCTACTGATGGTTTAATAACCAATTTTCCTTGAGAACGAGCAGCACAAGAGAATTTCTTTAAATGAAGAATTTTCTAATTCTTCAAAGTATGCCCATGTGAATTCTCAATAATTTTGCGCATCATATTATAACCGGGATGACCCAACCGGTCATGCCAAATGATAAAATCATTAGAATTAGAAAGCCCTTTGTTTACTATGGCATGTGATTCAACCATACTAATACTTGTATGGTACAATCCAGAAGAAAATGCGGGTAATTTTTCATGCACATATTTTTGCCCCAATTTTATTGTAGTAATGTAAAGGTATTCAACCTTTCCTTCATTGGCAGTCTCAACATGATATCCATTTTTGCGAATAACCTTGAAACTTAATAAGTTTCTTTGAGACGCACTACAGTACAATGCATTTCAATAGTTAATATCGTTCCCCCAGGTAGTAGTAAGACCGCTCTTCCAGAGCCCTCAATTAATTTTGCACTACCAGATATTGTATTAACATAAGCCTTTTTCACAATCAAAGTAGAGAAATATTTCTTTTCTCTTAAAATAGTGTGAGTTATAGCACTATCAAGAAGACACATATCTCCATTACTCATTTTGAACCAACTGAAGATTAGGGAATTTTATTTATCAGAAGCTTAACTTGGAAAAATCGAAATGATATTAGAGTTTCGTGCTGATAACGTGTTGTAAAACTTAAGGACAAAAGAACAATATAAAGAGGAAGAGAAGAAGACTATAAGACAAGAGGAACAATATAAACTAACATTCTTTCTTTCAAGTGTATTCAACATTATTCTCAACACCACTATTTATAGGATTACATTGAGGAATACCAAAAGGTGTCATAAACATTACATTAAACCTTGAGAATTACTACCCATTAAGGAGGAAATAAACCTAGGAGTTATGGTCATCCAATTAACCATATTATCAACAACATTACTACCAATAAAGGATGAAATTAACCTAGGAGTTATGGTCATCCATTTGACCACATTATCAACAACATTACTACTCATAAAGGAGGGAAATTAACCAAGGAGTTATGGTCATCCATTTAACCACCAAAATGATTTACAACAATTATAATTTTGTGTTTAATTTTTTCAAAAAAATATGTTTTAAATTTGTGTTGCAAATTTAGATAGGTGATAAGTTTGAAAATTAATTTAAATGGAAAAAATGATGAGTAAAGACTTTCACCAACTATCCACAAATTATGGAACCGTACTGTGAAAATTGATAGTTTTAAATTTATTTTATATTCTAAAAATATTAGCAATTTAATTCGTCTTTTTTTCTTTTTCTTTTTTTAAAAAGAGTTGTTCCAAGTAGTTACAATCATACTTTCATCAAATTTGGCTAGGAGATGATTTTGAAAATTATTTTCAATTAAAATAAAATACGACATAAAGACTTTCACCAACTAGCCATGAATTATGGAATCCTATTAACTGTGAAAGTTGAGCATTTTAATTTATTTTTTAAAATAAAAAACTGACAATTAAATCCTAATTTTAAAAATAAAATAATTTAAACAATTTCAAGTTATAATAACCATATCTTCATCAAATTTGTCTAGGATATAACTGCACACACAGTTTGAAATAATATCAACTCAAAATAAAGATATTAATACTGTTATCTTTTTACTTTTTAGTTAATAAAAACAATGACAAATATAATAAAACTAAACATAAAATAAAATATTTAAAACATTAAAAATAATAATCAACCATTTGGATTATTTACAAATATCCAAAAGAAAAAACTATTTTTAAAATTACCTCAACTATTGTTTCCTTTTAATTTATTTAAAATTAATTTTTCTAAAAACTGACTATCTCAACAATATGTCAGTTTTACCTTTATATTCGGTTACTTCTTTTTTAAAAAAAATTACTTTCACTGGGGTTGTATTTATTAAAATTATTTTTACCTTAAATCAATTTTCTATCATATTGTAGCACAAATTTAATACAGAAAAACAAAATTGTAAAATCTTTTGATTTTCAATAAAATATATATAAAAAATGTATCAACATACCATCTAATTTTATGATATTAAATATTTCTTATGAAATGTTAGAATTAATAAATTACTAACATACTTTTTTATTCAAACGATATGAATAAAGTACAAACAAACAAAACTATTTGAAGTATTTGATATTTGATCAAAGATAAGATGTTCATAAAATTAATAGTATCCTTACAAAGAATTTAACCTGATATATTATAAAACGAAAAGCGTAGCTGATATAGTTATAGTTAAAATAAATTGTGTACTAATAATATTAATTCAATGTGCTCAAATAAATAAGTTAATGATTTGTATTATTATTATATTATTATTATTGTAACAAATTAAATATATTATTAAGTGCATAACATATTTTATTAATTATTTTTAATTATAAAATTATTACATTTTAAATTATCCGTGCAACGTGCGGGCATGTATACTAGTAATGATAATCAAAGAAGTCAAAAAATAATTTTTGTATGAAAAAAATTAAAATATACATTGAACTTTTTTAGAAGGATCGTATATATACCCCTACATGTTTTTTTTTTAAAAAAATAAAGTCAAAAAAATAAATTAAAAACTAATTTTTCACTTCCGTTAGATGAATAGTATATGTGAGCTCCTTTTATAACAATAAGAATATGTATCAGCCACTTTCATAATGAGAGATATATCAGCTCTAAATGATAAAATTAAAGAATATATCAGGCAATTTTCCCTTTTTATAATATTGAGAGTGAGGTCATCTTTGCTTGAATCGAGTGGCTAATATAGAATATACTCCTCAAATTCACTAAATCTCATATACATATATCATTTTCAACATATAATATCACCAAAAGTTGTGGTTCCATTTTATATTTGTGTTGTATTATGTTACATTACATCGATAGAATATAATATAATGTTTGGATACATTGTATTATTTTTTATTGTTATATAATGTTACACACATATTAATAATTTGAAAGATAAATCTGCAAGAAATATAGATTACAGGGTAGAGACATGAGTGGAGTCACCTTAAGCAAAGAGTGGTCCAATGCACATCCTTTACCGAAAAAATATGAGGTATACAATGTTAATTGTTAGTTATTCTGAGAGTATATTTAATTTTACACACCACTAGCACAACTAAGAAAAAAAATTTGCACACACCCTTTGTCAAATCACTAACTTCATTAATGAGTAAAACTATTATAAAAGTGGTACCTAAATGTGATTGCAAATTAAAATGAAAAGAAAAATAAGATGACAACGTAATTCCATCAAACCAGTTATTATATAAAATGATAATTAATGGTTGAACAGGACTTTAATTTTATACTTAAAAATACAAAGTCAACTCGTTATTAAATTAAAAAAATACAAAAGTCAACAAAAATCACAACAACCTTTTTTTGGTTTTGTTTTTTTTTTTCAAATTCCTTTATCCTTTCAAAGAAATTTATAAATTTTTAGGTAATTTTTTTAAAAAACTATTGCTCCCAAAGACATATTTGTAATCGTACAAATAATGAAGTCATTAAATCAAGTGTCGAACTGATAGAGATTTGTGAGTGTAATTATTTAAATAAAAATTAATATTTGAAGTTATAATTATTTAAATATAATTATATTCAGCAAAGATTTCAAAATTTGAGTTTTACAAATTCAATCTATGAGTCAAATATCAAATTACGATTCGTAATTTAAGCTCATAAAATGAACTTTTGAAGCTGATTTTTAGTGCCCGTTTGGCCATGCGATATGGTATCATGATATGGAATCATGAGATGAAATTGAAGGTTTGTTTGGACATGCGATATGGAATTTTTGTGTTGTATATTTTCTCATAAACATAAAAATCCCATAAGTTGTAAAACTATTAAAATAGCCCCAATTGTTTATTCAATCTTATCAAATAAACAAAAATTATAAAATCGCATAATAAATTATTACAAAGTTATTTGTTCTTCAGTTAAATAATTGTTTCATCTAACTTTAATTTAATTAAAAAAAATTGAACATAAATTGTACTTGATATGTTCATATCTCTCAACTACTCTTACAAATAACCTATAAAGTAGAAAAAAAACATACATTAGTGAGTAAATATTAACTTAGAAGTTAAATGCACTAAGATAAAAATTAACAAACATCACTAACTTCTAACTATTTACAAGAAAAATCAATAGTTAAATATTATTGAATAACGAAATTTTAAAAAGTTACCACAAGTTTGAGTCAAAAACACTTCTAATAAAATTTAATCAAAAAAATTATAACTAGTCCACTTGACTAAATATTAATAACTAATTGATCAAATTTTCCTAAGTCCTCAATCAATTGGACTTGATATCCTTCAGTCATGTGAACGAACATTTTGCAAATACTAAGATTAAGAAAGTGCGGCACCGCCAATGAAAATTGTCTTTTATCAATATTATGCTTAGTCATAAGATTAAGACGTTTTTTTTTATTATGAAAAATCAAAAAAGTATTACTCCCTTCGTTCTCATTTATATTCACCAAATGAATTTCTACTTTATCATTTATATTCACCAAATTTAAAGTGATAATAAATTTTATATTGGTGAGAATAATAAATTTTAAAAAGTAATTATGTGATTATAAATTTTATGTACATATGAAACAAATGGTTAGTAGATATAAATGTGGGGTTGTTTTAACAAAATATAAACTCATGGATCAATTATTGTATTAAAATATCTCAAATCATGATATGGAATCACATGGTGATTCCATATCATGGTTTTTAGAGAATATGGTATCACCTCTCATGATATGGAATCATGAGATGGAATCAGTGTGAAATCGCATGTCCAAACGCTGATTCCATCTCATGACACCATATCGTGATATGGTATCGCATGGCCAAACGCCTACTTAGTTTACTTTCCATGGGTCATAAATCAATCAATGAGTCATAAATTGGTCTCATAGTATGAACTTTTGAGACTATAAATTTCAGCCTGAATTTCACGGATGGGACCTACAGGCAATAGATCAAACCACAATCCATAGATGGCCCTGTGGAATGTTTCGACAACTTTTCGATCAGTTAAAGTTGTTTTGGTCCCTTTCCACTGTTTTAACTTCTAAATCACGATGTTTTAGCCTATTCTAATTGGGATTAAGGAGAATTTAGTCGACTAAACATGCTCATTCACATCTATCACTTAGAATCATCATAACAATATGTTTTAAGTTTTCTCAAGCAAGTACTAGGATTCCTCATCTTCAAGCTTCAAATTTAAGAATTTTATCAAATATTTTCTTATCAAGTATGTAGAATTTCATCCATGAATTTCTATCCTTTCACCTTTGAGTCCCAAAGTAAACCTAGTGCTTTACTTAATAATCACGTCGAAAAAATCTACATTTGACTAGTAGTACTTTACTTAGTTATTTATGATGAGGGTATATTAAAGAAAATGATAAATTTCTATTATTTCTTATATCTTAATTATAATCTCTTTCCATCAAATGTTTATTTTTTTCTCTCTCTATATATATATATCATCTTTACTAATGACAAAAATCTACCAAGGATAAAATGAGAAAAATAATTAATTATTCCTAAAACTTTTAAAATGATAGATAATTTAAATTAACTAATTTTAATAATCCCAACAGATAGTTACGTCTGAGACAAATATTCCCTATAAAAAGAAAACAACAAATCTGTTTTTAGTATAAAGATTACTCCTTCCGTTAATTTTTACTTTTTCAGTATTTCAAAAATATCTTCAAATTAATTATTTATTCTCCAAATTATTTTTTAAGGCATAAAATTATACATTAATTAAAAATTAAAATAAATATAAAATAAAAATACTCATGCTAATCATTATCTTTTACGAAATCCGTAAGACATAAAATAAATAAATAAATATAAACGAAGAGATAATTGTGTTGTATTAAATTCCTCATTGTCCACCAAGATTGAAGCAGATGGATTCATGACATGAATAATGAATTGTTATAGTAGCTGATATTTTTTTCTCTTACGAGCACACCCATATATATAACGTCCATTAATACTCCAATTTATAGTAATCTGCATGCATTCATTATAAATGTATTTGTGTCAGCTTTAGCCTTTCGTAGGGGTGGATCCAACTTGATGCTACGTGACGTTTATCTAAATTTTCTTGACTGAAAAATTATATTAATTATTTATATAAATATTATAAAAAAAATAAAAATAAAAATAAATATATATATATATATATGATAGATGTTGGATTTTCTTCGATCAATTTGTGGATTTACTTTTTCATATTTTGAATTCCTTAGTGAATATTTTAGCTGAATCATTGACGGATCTAAGGGATTCATTCTTACTTTCTTCGATAAAAAAAAATAAAAATATATATATATATATTAAATTTCCTTCGATTTCTTTATATAATTACACATATATATTTTAAATTGTCTTAATAAAAAAATCGATTGAGGCAATTCAGATACTATTTACCAGTACTCAGACTGGTAACAGACTAATAAGTACACACTCAAACAGTTAAACTGCATGCAGGCAATATTTTATGGCACTTTTTCGTTGAAGTGTGTGATTGTTTGATCAAAATGATTACACTATTAGGGGTCGTTTGGTAAATGTAAAATATAGTATATTAGTAATATTTGCATTGGTAATACTTGTATTAGTTATACTTGCATTAGTTATGTGAGATTTTTTTAATGCAATGTTTGGTTGGGTGTACTAAAAATATTATGCATTACATAATTTTTTTAGAAAAAATATTTGTTTACAAAAATACCCTCCACAAATATAATTGAAAGGATGTAAAAAACGTTTTTGAGGGCAATTGTGTCTTTAATAATGTTAAATCATGCATTAGAACCCATTGAGTTACTAATGCATATAAATAGATGGTATTAGTAATACACTCTTCAATACACAATAGAGTGTATTAATTACTAATACATGCATTAGTTATGCATAGGTTAGAAAAGTGTATCAAACAAGTTACTAATAATACATCAAGCTAATGCAAACATTATCTTCTCCAATACACTCTACCAAACATTCCCTTACTTCTTTTGTTTCAATGACATATTTTTTTAGTTAAATATTTAAAAGAATGATATATTTTTATACTCTATATAGTAACTATAATTTAATTTAATTTTTAATAAGATAATTTATAGTTCACATAAAAAATTATAATTTATTTTAGATCATAAATTTTAAAATTTTTCTTTTTTTCTATAAGTTTGTATCAATTAGTTATATAAATTGAAACAGAGAAAATAAAAAAAATTACACTTTTTATTTTTTAATTATATGTCATGTCTCAAGAAGCTCTCTTGCTTGGAAAGAGCAAAACATAGATATACACGTAAGAAATTACTATAATTTCAACAATAACATTATACTGATCAGTAAAATATTTTAAAAAATAAGATGTATGTAAATTTTAAGTATTTTTACTAAATAAAAAAATAATTTCTGATATACGGCTCAAGAAAAGTCACTATAGGTTCAACAAGTACAAAAGTTTGAACCAATTATCAAAGATTAATTAAAATTTGGATCTGTTTCTGTGTTTAACTAATTCTTTTTCATGGACAAAAGACACGAAAATGCTTTTTTTTTCCTTCTTGGGAGGCGGTGAGAATTGAACCTGAAGTTCATTTGTCTAATCTTATACTCGTTCCGTTCATTTTTACTTGTACATTTTAGATTTTGCATATCTCTTAAGAAATAATAATTGATACGAATATTTTTTTTTACCATAATGCTCATATTAATTGATGTTTAGCATTAGGTCTTGAAAAAAATTAATTGTCTTTTCTTAAAACGTTAAAAGTGACAAATAAAAATAAAAATCTATTTTAAATACAAACAGAGCAAGTATCATATTGAATCATTTTGACCACCTTATTTAAAAACTTTAACTAATCAAAAAGAGAATATTTGTTACTCACTTTGTTTCATTAATTTGTCTAATTTTAATTTGACATGACATTTAAATCCTTGTCAAGTACTACTAGTTTGCAATGAGCTCATCATGCAAAATAACTTTTCACATAGAATTAGACAATTCAGATATTTCTACTACGGGTAAGTTGCAACTATACAAACTGTTAACAGAAACCATCAATTAAATAACATTCAACTCTCTTTACAAGGTACACACTGAAACAGTAAAACTAGGTACTATATCTTATTATGCCATCATTTTTTTTTAAGCAAAGAATTCTATTGGTACAAAGAAATAAAAATAGATAGTTGCACTACTACGCATAGAGCTCATGCAAAATGACTTTTATTATATAGACCTATAGCAATATAAATCATCAGTATAAATAATATTTACACCATCAAATCATTTTTATTTGTTATGACAGATAGTATCACCGGAATAATCTGATGATGTAAAAAATTATTTATACTCATAACAATATATAAAACTTAAACTCAGAGACTTAAACTAGTGGAAGATGTTGTTTGGTCTTTGAGGTCATTGGTTGTTGTTATGGGAAAAAGTGGTAGTGTTTTGAGGGGTCGATCGACACAATATGGTAAATTATTCGGAGTAATGTTCATCATCACGATCCAATCTTTCCCATAGGGTCTTATCATGCAATTTTCCACATTTTGATCAGTTGGTCTTGAGAGATCCATTGGATAGACATAAGTCATTACTTGAGATGATGCTTCTTTGATTCCACCCTATATAACACAAAAAGAAGAAAAATAAGAATTAAAATCAAGATCTTGAAAGTATAAATACATTAAGAGAAATTGACATAAACAGTTGTCCATCAAAATGATAGCCAACACGAATATAAGTCTCTTTGAAAATATTTCATAACCGATGAGAAATAAGTGTATTTTCTAATAACATCATCTCATATTAATATATAACTTAGTTCTAAGGTTTACACGTTACTTGAAAATGTATAATTACCAAAATATAATGCTAACATCATATCATATAAAAGAATCTAATCATCCAATCCAAAATCTTATCGCTTTAAATATATAGTTACCAAAGACATCATAAACACTACTTAAATTTCTTATACAATCAACTAGGGACAAGTATATTCTCTAACAAAATCAAACACATAGATAGAGACGCTCTGTCTAATGGTATAAATTTGTAAAAAAAAAAAAAAAGATACTTAAACTAACTATAGAAAAAACTTATGAAATAGTTTCCTCATGCAATAATAAAACCAAAAAAAAAAACACTATTTTTGTGTATACCTCTTGAAGAAGGCCACCAGGACATGTTTGGTAGTGATCAGTAGAAGGGCAATGAAAGAGGGTATTATTATTATTGGAGTTGCTAGCAGTAGTTGTACTATGAGCATCAATAGGATATTGAACTAATATTTGTTGTTGATTCATTTGTGCAAGAAGTTTTTTCTTAAGTTTTTGTCTATCCCTAGCTTTATGGTTTTGAAACCAATAAAACACATTTTTCCCTTCAATTTTCCCAAATGAAGACAAATGACAAGTAATACTTTGTATTTGTGTAGCATTTGGATTTCTTAAGCCTTTTCTATACATTTCTTCTAAGAACATAAGTTGTTCTGGTGTTGGACTCCATCTTGTTGGCCTTGCCATTTTTTCTCTTTTCAAAACTTGCATATTGTATTTTTTGATGATTAAACTATATGGACAAGTGAGATTTTAATATCTATTTATAGAGAAAAAAAGATATTGAAGATGTGGGGTGCCTAATATTGGGGGTAGTTTGGAATTAATCCTAATATCATTTATTGTGGGACTGAATTTAATAAAATGTGCATTACACATTAAAAAAAAAAGAGTTAGGGTCATTAATATTAATTTTACTATCTATATAGCTAGGTATGTATTTAGAGGATTTTGACAGTTGTGGATTGTGAATGATTGTTTAAGGGAGGATGAAGAATATATATTTTTGTTCATATAGACTCATTAATTATTCATATTCTACTTGTTAACCAAGGGACCTATTTTTTTTATTACATTGGGTAAGAGAAGTCAGGATTAAAAAGTTTCAGAATTGAATGCTTATCAATAAGATAAAAATTCGGGTATAATTTTAATATGAAGTCATATTTAGAGGTGTAGTTTTGATAATAATTTTTATTCTTTTTCTAAGCATGGTGTAATTGTTTGCTATTTATTTTTAATCTATTAAATTTTTAGTGTTTGATTTAATTTTTTTTGTTGTGATTTACTCCTAGTGTATGAGGTTTGATGGGACTCCTAGTGATTCTGTTTTTTTAATCATGGTTTTTCAAAATCGTAAAATCAATATTTGTTAAATATTTAAAGAAGACTAAAAGTGTTGATTTTTGACGATTTAAAAAGATCAGAATTATTCAACAATATTTAAAAATCATTTGAATTTATTCCCAAACACTAAGAGTTTTTTTTTTTTCATTTTCTCAAAAAAACTCTCAACAATAACACAAAACTTGAACTCAACTTCATTTTATTCATCTTTTAAAAAATCAAGTTAATCAATTATTGTTTTAATCTATCCTCAAACATAAGCCAATAAATTAAAAGGAATTTCCTTTAAAAAAAAAAAAAACCCTTTAAACTTTTGTGTGTACATATTCTGGTGAAAAATACGGACTCATAAAAATTTATATGTTACACTTCTTTAAGAATATACCTACAATTGTACTACTACTTCACAAATCACAACATATATTATAAAAACTTTCATCCAACAAGATATGTGTCTAGTCATTCTAAATATTTAAACAAAATGAAAGTTAATTTGTACATTTTATGAAGTGCATGTACTATTCAAAAGAAAAAATTAACTCACTCTGAAACTACATTAACTTGTGTGTCTATATAGGCTCATTCATATATTTTAAATAGGGTTAATTGTGGGTTCAATGAAATTGATTTCCGCCTCTAACTTTATTTTAATTAATTAATTTTGGTAGTTATAATTAAAAGAGTTACGTTTTTAAGCTAGGTGTCAACATATAGGGTAAGAAATTAATTTAATATGACCATATTATATTTACATATTGCTTGGGGTAGAGGTGGAATAAATTTTTTAAATTTATATGAGTTTTAAATCTTAATTATTTTTTAACTTGTTGGATTCTATATAAATTATTAATGCATGTGGGATGAATTTTTTTTTTATATAAATATAAAGTTATAATCAAAATTATTGAATTCTACACTCGTATTCTGAAGGCTAGCTTTACTCTTGACAACATATTAATTTTCATATTTGTAAAACTATGAATCTCATAAGCCTGTGATAGCATAGACATGATATATATTACTCTTTTTATTTTGATTTATGTGACATAAATAAATTTTGAAGAATTAATTTTCTTAAATTTATTTTAAAAATATTTAAGTTGTTAATTATTGTAATTTATAATATTTTTTACGTAATTTTTAAATAAATAACAAACTAAAAAATAAAATAAATAAATAATAAAATAAAATAAAAAATTCAAAAATTTCCTTAACTAGAAGCAGACATGTCGACACCAATAAAATTATAATTAAAATGAGTACACTCATTCATCACCTAAAAACTATAATATATAGGTGTAGACCTATTTATAGGGAAGGAATTTTAAAAGATAAATTAATATATGATTTCATCATCACACGAGTCTCATATCATTTTTTTTTTCAATTCATATCATTACTTCGACTAGACTAGGGAGTTGGATGCATTGGATACAACATTAATAAAGCCAACTTCTTTTTAGATTTTTTATTTTTAATTCGATATCTATATTAGAGTCCAAATAAGGAGAATATTTTCTATTAAGAATTTTTTCATATTTATACTCAAATTCGAAACATTAAGAAAAGAGAAACCCTACTCATTGCACCACCGTCGTTAATGATAAGCCTACCAACAACTGTTTTCGTTTTTTTAATTGTCCAAGCTGAAGATTTATGCTTTCTCTGTTCATTTTTATTTATTCATTTTGAAATATATATGATTCTTAAGAAATAATAATTGTCACAAAGATATAATTATAATTATATCTTAAAAATAATTTAATAAATATATAATTATAAATAAAAAATTTAATATACTAAAATGACAAATAAAAATAAACTAGAAGTAACTCCAACTTCACTCAAATGTATCGAGGATACTCTTGGGAGTTCCCCAAGAAGAGGGTAAGCTATAAAAGGTTAAAACAATGTTTAATTATTACTTCCTCTTTCTCAAAGTTAATAGTTATGTCCTTATAAAAAATATTTGTATTAAAATATTAAATTTATTTAAAGTTATTTCTGTTTTAGATAATATGAACAGTAAAATAAGTCATAATATGTGTTTTTCCTTATTTTAATACTCCAAAGTATTTTATGAAAAGATTAATCAAACATAATCTATTTATCATATACCGTAAAAAATACTTCTCAAATGAATGAATTAAATATGAATTACTTCTTGAAAAAGTTATTTTCACAAAAGTACTTGTCAAAGGGAATAATTTTTAAGTTAGCATTAGTACCTCAATTAATTAGTTGTCTGAATTTTTATTTTGTTAGGTGAAAATTCAGTTCTCTGCCGGGTAATTTCCTCTCCTATTTCTCCAAACCTTACTCCAATTTTTAAAATAAAAAAAATGCAAGCTATTGTTCTTTTAGATTATTAATTCCATGAATTATGTATTATCATTTGTAGTGATCATTTCTTTTTATATATTTTTTTTATCACTTGTATTGAACTACTAATTCATTTTATATAAAAATGTAAAAGCATGATGCTCCACATGTAAAGGGTAGTGTATCTAAGTAAGTTGAGAATATTATTTGCATATATATATATATATATATATATATATATATATACACACTCCAATATATATGGGGGTGGCCAAAGATTCATATTTTTTTAACCTCGGAGAAATCTGCAGTTACTATCTATTCTTCGAGTATGTACAGAATAAATTCACTCTTATGCCATAGTTCACAAATCCTAAAAGGGATATAAATTATACTAAAAACCCAAAAAAATGCTAATGCGCAATTGATAATTACAATAAAAGTTTTATTATTTTATGAGAAAGAGGAAATAAGGATCACGTTGTCCCAATATTCTTTTTCTTCCAACAAACATTGGCCTCCCTATTTAAATGATTTATATATAATTCAAAATTCAAATAGTAAAACAAAAGAGAAATTACCGCATTTTATTCATATGCATTTTAAATAGTTTATTTTTTTATCTGTAGACTTATAATATCTTTATGTAGTTTCTAAAAATATAGATTATTTTTCAAAAAAATTAAAGATTGTATGTCCAAATTAACCGTTAAAATAAAGAAATTTGAATTGTGTCATATAAATTGAGACAAAATAAGTATTTTCTAAAAAAAAAATCGGTTTCTCACTCAATGTCCGGAGTTTATATTGAAGCCT
The DNA here is from genome assembly GCF_019186545.1 of Solanum stenotomum. Classification (NCBI taxonomy): domain Eukaryota; kingdom Viridiplantae; phylum Streptophyta; class Magnoliopsida; order Solanales; family Solanaceae; genus Solanum; species Solanum stenotomum. Next base: position 489,177 of record NC_064292.1, read on the forward strand.
TGACTAAATTCGGATCGCGCACTGCAGAGTCCATTTGGAGGTGGCACTTTCAACATGATTTTCTCCATACCAGGCTCTCTAGTTAAGGATTGAACAATCTCATCACTGCACCAAAACTCGTATTGATGAAAAAATGAGTATTAACTTTTGTTTAGCCTATGACCCTCTTTCCTCAAAAAAAAATAAATAATAATTCAAGCAAACTCATAAAGACAAAAGAAATACATGTAGGGTTTATATTCATAGAATTAAAATTGGGTGCAGCGTGAATTCATTTCATAAAAGGCTAGGCAGATATAAAAATTTCATATTTCAAATTCTTGTAGTTGTAACGTTTGATTTTAGAAGGTAAAATAATTACTATATGCAGCCGTCAAAATTAAAGTTGTAATTAAATAATTGTTGTATAAGTAGATTCAATTGCCAACCGTAATGATTAATTCGCTTAACATTTCACCACAGGATGTAAATGATTAGTTATTATAAGTAGTTGAATTTCAACACACAAAATTTAAAACACCAACATTCTCCTGTTCATTTTATGTGCTGAAATATATATATATATGTATGATTTATAATATTTCTAACGTAATTTTTAAATAATATATGTTACCTTTTTTGTCCCACTTTATGTAGTACATGTGAAATTTCGAAAGTTAATCACATTTTTTAAAATTATCAGTGTTAATTTAAATTTGAGATTGTTTGAGTTTTAAGTTAAAATTTTTCTTTAAGGGAAAGTGAATCTAAAGACATAAGAAGTAATTTTAGATACTTGCATGGAGAAGTGAAAAGTTTGTTAGGAAAAAGGCACTACACACTTGTTGTTTAATGATGAGAACCATTAAATTGGATAAAGTAGTATATGAAGGTTAGATTTCAGATTAGTCCCGTCTTTATAAATTTCTAAACTTGACCCTAAGTACCTAAAGCAAGTTCCTCACGTTGTAAATTTTGAAATTTGATCCCAAGCTGCTCTAATTCATATGTTTTTAAATACTTTAAGTTGCAATTAATAGTATTTTTAACGTAATTTTCAAATAATATATGTTACCCCCATTTGTTCCAATTTATGTGGTTCATGTGAAATTTTGAGAGTTAATGTATATTTTAAATATTGTAAGTTGTTAATTATTATGATTTATGATATTTTTAATGTAATTTTCAAATAATATATGTTACTCCCTTCGTCCAAATTATACAGTATGCGTGAAATTTCGAGAGTTAACCAAATTTATAATATTTTAAATTTATTTTTAGTACTATTTAAAAAGGAAAATATTAAAATAAAAATAAATTTTAAAAAATAAAATATTAAGGCCAAACCGGTCAATTGCCCAGCCAACAACACAAATTTATTATGCATTTGTAAGTAGGTGGACCACCTTTGTGATAAAAAGAAACTTAGTTTATGTGATTAATAGTATTCTTAACGTAATTTTCAAATAATATATGTTATCTTATTTATTTAAATTATGTGGTACATGTGAAATTTTGAAAGTTAATATGTTTTTCAAATATTGTAAGTTGTTAATTATTATGATTGATGGTATTTTTAATGTAATTTTCAAATAATATATGTTACTCTCTTTGTCCCAGTTATGGAGTAGGCGTGAAATTTTGAGAGTTAACCAAATTTATAATATTTTTAGTTTATTTTTTAGTACTATTTAAAAAGGAAAATATCAAAATAAAAATAAATTATAAAAATAAAATAGTTTACTATTACTATATATAATAAGCGGGAATTAGAGAGGAGACAATTTTATAATGCATTTGTAAGTAGGTGATAAGTGTCACACCCCTTTTTGCACACGACGAATAGGGTTTTTTCAATTTAAGTGACGGTATTGATTAAGGGATCATTTTATTTTTTCGGAGTCGCCACTTGGAATTGAGATGTGGTGTTCCAAGTCACCTTTTTATTTAATCCCTAATCAGAAGGAAATGACTCTTTATATGGTCTGCGAACTAGAAATTCAGGTAAGGAATTCTGTTGACCAAGGAGAAGGTATTAGGCATCCCTCGAGTCCCGTTGTTCTAGCACGGTCGCTTTTATTGACTTATACTTATCTTAATTTTTTTTGGATATCTTATTTGTAGGCCATGATTTACTTATTTTTATTGTTGAATTTTTATAGTCTGAACCTAGATGCGTAACCACATTCTTGGTCCTGACATTTAGAGGCATAACGGTATTTTTCTCTCGAGTACCTCACACCTAATAATTCCTATTTACACATCTTGATTTGAATTAATGAAAGTTTAATTATTAAAATAATTTGGCTAACGTGTGTAACCGCATCCTTGAATTTGGCCAAGGTCTGTAACCGCATCCTTGAGTTTCTTAAGTATCTCAAAAAGATGTGGAGCCACATTCTTAATTGAGATGTAATTTAATTATTATTGTTACATGAACTAACAAATTAAATAAAATTAAAAAAAATTTCTAATCCTCTCAAGTCATTTCACAAAGTCGGACTATAGTCAAGCTCAATAGAGTCTTCTTTCCCCGCTGATTCTGCCAAGCCCGTTCCCTTGGCTGTGGTTTTGCTGGATAATAAATAGGGACAGTGAGAATCTCGTCAATCTATGCATGGGCGTCACTAATTAGATGACGAGGCATTTGGGTACCTTAAGAGAGTCATAGTTACTCCCGTTGTTTACCCGTGCTTGGTTGAATTTCTTCACTTTGACATTCAGAGCACTCGGAAGAAATCACATTGCGTAAACATCTGTTGGAACCATCGTAATGTTTTTTTTTAATTAAACAGTCGGATTCCACTTGTCTGTACCAGTTCTGAGTTGGCTGTTCGACTCCTGAGGAAGGCCCCCAAAGGAACCGTTCCCAGTCCATCCACCGGCCGGCACGCGGCGACCTACTCTGGTCGCGGGAGCAACTCGAGCAATCCACCGACAACCGACGGGTTCGGGAATAGACCCCCGCATCATCCGTGGCCTGCATATAACAGTCAACCGACGTCAGACGTAGCCTGCCAGCATCTTCCGTAGCTTGCACACATCAGTCAGCCGACGTCCGACGTGGCCTACCAACATCGTCCGTGGCCTGTACACACCGATCTGCCGATGTCGGACGTGGCCTACCCACATCGCCTGTGGCCTGTACACATCGGTCAACTGACATAGGCTGTGGCATGTGCGCATTGGTCATGGCCTGCGCGTATAAGCCATGTGAGATAGGGTGTGGCATGCACGCATCGGTCAAGCGACATAGGCCGTGGCCTGTGCACATGAGTTATTCTTATAATAATTGTCAATATACTACATTAAAAATATTTCCTGAAATATTAAAATAAATAGTTTCAACATTCTAAAGATCTTCATTGTTTAGTGATGTGTAAGATTTAAACAATTATATTTCAACATTATAATATCAAAATTAAACACACATAATTTTTGAGCAATTTCATAATATTGGAATCAAGTCTTATATAATCATGAAATAAAATTATACTATGAACATTTATTACGTAGGAAACATCCTTATTCTTAAGGAGTTGGACATATACAATAAACACTAAGTCAATAAACACTAGTACCCTACTTAGATTATTATTTTTTATGAACTAATTCACTATTAAAACAAAACCAAATTAAATCAATATAGTATATCATTGTGCCCAGCAAAATAACATAAGTCAAACTACAATTAATACGAGTTGATGTCAATTATACCACCTACTAATAATCATTATTATACCAGAAAATGATCCATAATAATCCACATAAACAAACTAATAAGCATACATACAGGAGAACAATTAACACAAAAATTTGAAATGTATCTTATCAAAACCTCAACTATAAAAGTAGAATATAGCATCCACACACCCAATAAAAATAAGTAAATATCATACCTCTTTTTTAGCATATAATAAATAATTATCATATTATACAAATTTTATTCTAAACTTAAGGATATAACAGGTTCACATATATTTAAATATTATAACATTAAAGAATATTAACAGATTAAACACATACGATAATGCATTTGTAAGTAGGTGATAAAAAGGAACTAAAGTAGGTGAGCCAATAAGAAATTAGAGAGGAGACAATTTTATAATGCATTTGTAAGTAGGTGATAAAAAGGAACTAAAGTAGGTGGCCAGGTTTGTGATAAAAAAAAACTTGGTTCCTCTCTTTGTAAATTGAGAAACTTGACCTCAAGCTCCTCTAATTCCCACTTATTATATATACTAGATAAGGGTGCCCGTGCAAGGCACGGGCAATATTTGAGAGCAAAGAAAAGTGCGAAAAGAAAGAAATATTAATTAGCCCTACGTGGCCATTTTTGATTGGTTTGGTAGCATTTGAGAGCAAAAAAAAAGTGCTAAAAGAAAGAAATATTAATTAGCCCTACGTGGCCATTTTTGATAGGTTTGGTAGTGTTGGTAGGAGCTCTTTTAAGGAAGGAAATGACGGGAATACCCTTGATAGTCCAAGGGAACCACCACTTATATAGTATGAGATGAAAAAAGTGCTAAAAGAAAGAAATATTAATTAGCCCTACGTGGCCATTTTTGATAGGTTTGGTAGTATTGGTAGGAGCTCTTTTAAGGAAGGAAATGACGGGAATACCCTTG
>NC_064292.1:494946-605741 GCF_019186545.1 Solanum stenotomum
TGAAGGGTAATGTTGTCAAAGACACAATAATTTGGTAGTATTGAGGACTCATAAAAGAAAGAAATATTAATAGAAGAAAAAGAAAGAAATATTAATAGAAGTGAAGGGTAACGTTGTCAAAGACACAATAATTTGGTAGTATTGACCACCACTTCTATAGTATGATGAAGTGAAGGGTAATGTTGTCAAAGACACAATAATTTGGTAGTATTGACCACCACTTCTATAGTATGATATTGACCGCCACTTCTATAGTATGATATATATATAGTATGAAGTAAATAGAAAGTAGAAATAGAAAATATTATATAACAGAAAGAAATATTAATAGAAAGAAATAGAAAGTAGAAATAGAAAATATTATATAAAAGAAAGAAATATTAATTAGTAAGATGGCAATTTTTGACTGGTTTGAGAAAGAAATATTAATAGAAAGAAATAGAAAGTAGAAATAGAAAATATTATATAAAAGAAAGAAATATTAATTAGTAAGATGGCAATATATATAGTATGAAGTAAATAGAAGGTAGAAATAGAAAATCTTATATAAAAGAAAGAAATATTAATAGAAAGAAATAGAAAATAGAAATAGAAAATATTATATAAAAGAAAGAAATATTAATTAGTAAGATGGCAATTTTTGATAGAAAGAAATAGAAAATAGAAATAGAAAATATTATATGAAAGAAAGAAATATTAATAGAAAGAAATAGAAAATAGAAATAGAAAATATTATATAAAAGAAAGAAATATTAATTAGTAAGATGGCAATTTTTGATAGAAAGAAATAGAAAATAGAAGTAGAAAATATTATATAAAAGTAAGAAATATTAATTAGTAAGATGGCAATTTTTGAAAATATTATATAAAAGAAAGAAATATTAATTAGTAAGATGACAATTTTTGATAGAAAGAAATACAAAATAGAAATAGAAAATATTATATAAAAGAAAGAAATATTAATTAGTAAGATGGCAATTTTTGAAAATATTATATAAAAGAAAGAAATATTAATTAGTAAGATGGCAAATTTTGATAGAAAGAAATAGAAAATAGAAATAGAAAATATTATATAAAAGAAAGAAATATTAATTAGCAAGATGGCAATTTTTGATTGGTTTGGTGGTCGTGAGGAACCACCACTTATTAAGTATGATGAAATTTTTGATTGGTTTGGTGGTAGTGAAAAAGAAAGAAATATTAATAGAAAGAAATAGAAAATAGAAATAGAAAATATTATATAAAAGAAAGAAATATTAATTAGTAAGATGGCAATTTTTGATAGAAAGAAATAGAAAATAGAAATAGAAAATATTATATAAAAGAAAGAAATATTAATTAGCAAGATGGCAATTTTTGATTGGTTTGGTGGTAGTGAGGAACCACCACTTATTAAGTATGATGATATATAATCGGATTGTTTAAGTTCATCATTATATAAGAACAAAAAGTTTTATTTGGTGTGATCGTATCGTTACTTTAATTTTTTTAATTTATTATTTAATAATCTTATTTTATTTTTTATCTTGCTTTTTTTTAGTAGCTTTATCTTATATCTTTCTTTTCTAGAAGGTTTATTATTCAAATTATAAATGCGTGTGATATTATGTAACGACTAAAAACGATACAATATATTCAAATATTATATTAATTAAAATAATAAAATATGATATACAATATAATATAATATATGATAAAACAATACGTGATATAATTATCAAATAGAGTGTAAGTGACCTTTTGGCCTATCTATTTTGGTTCCAAATAAGTGTCTTTTTCCATAATTAAGAAGATATTAGATGCAAGAGTGGATCTAGAGGGGTATCAAAGTGTTAATCCGGCTCATCTCGACAAAATAAATACTTTATATTTATATATATAAGATGTGGTTTTTTATGTATGTATACATATGAAGTTTCAAGTTCAAAATTCACCCATACTATATTTTATTTTTTGAACCTCCTTAGTAAACATTCTAAATCCTCTATTGATTAATTGTTTTCTCTTAAATTTACCCCAATTTTATAAAATGAGATTTTATGTAATCAAGAAGTTGTTATTAAACAAAAATAAGGGTAAGTTCGACCAAAATGGGCCTCAAAGTGGGGGTCATATTTTTAAAAAAATTATTTTTGTTTGAAAAATATATATCAACTTCTGGAGGTCAGTTTTAGATTATTTTTTTAATGAAAATATCGACCTTTGGATATTGATTTTTTTAAAATTACAAATGATATAATGCTCCATCCGGGGTTCGAAGCCCCATCTTTACTATGGAAAAAACATTTCTACTAATAAAAAGTTGGTGCTTCTCAATTTAAGACTTAAATTTTCTTTATTTATACTCTTCACCAAAAAAAAAAAAGACCTCCGATTGCTTAAAAATAATAATTCAAAATTTAAATTTCGGAAGTCGAGTTTTTTTTTAAAAAAATTGACATAAAAATGACCTTCGAATGAATTTTTTTTTAAAAAGTAATTAAAATAAAAAATAGTCTTAAGTGGACCTCCAGAAATCAGTTTTAAGTCTTTTTAGAGGTCCATTTTTTGGATTGATTTTTTCTCCTTTTTAGTAATGTATGTTGAAATCCTTAGAAATTTTTTATGGTGGATGAGGTATGCCATGTAATAATTCATGAGGGATTTTTTTAATAGAAAAAAGTACATTTTATAGGTCTCATGTCTTTTCAACCTCTCCCTTTCTCTTCTCACTCCTCCTCCCCACCTTCTATTCACCCCTCTCTTTAATATGAAGTACTTGATATTTTTTTTTTTTAATTTTAATATATTTCATTACATAAATTTAAAATAATACAATAACAAGATCAAAGAAAAAAAATAGTACTATATTAAAATTAGCATTTCATTATTTCTTAAAATTGATATTTAGTTTCCTTACCTTTTTTATAGTTCATAATACTCATTTGTCAAAAATCAAATAGAGATAAATATATTGATACTAATTTAAATTTCAAGTCAAATAATTACGTACTTAAAAAAATTAAACTAAGATGCGTGCACTTAACCTCATAAAAAATTAATTGTTTTAGTTTTAAGATAAAGAATAAATAGTTATTTTAATTACATTAATCAATTCTTTTTTTCCCATTTTACTCTCTTCATCATTTTATTCGATTATTTTTTTCTCGAAATTCAAGCTATAAAATGTATTTTTTTCATATGCTAACAGGATAAGAATTGCAACTTATAGTATTTTTGGTTGAATTGCAACTTAGTGGGAAGGATTATTTATGAACAAGCATTATAAGTTGTAGTTCTTATGTTAATATAAAAAATAAAAATATATTTTAAAATATTAATTAAATTTCACATTGCTTGATTTCAAGAATAAAAAGATATCATATAAATTGACGAAAGAGTATGTATATATTTAAGTGTTTATGAAAAAAAATCGATTTTGGGTTACATTAAGATAGTACAAAAACTTATGTAATTATTTGTCAAAATTATTGATGCTCTTTCCATTATATTTTCTTGTGAATATTTGATGAATTTAAGTATATATGAAATTATTGAAAGAGAAAAAAATAATAATTTTATACCCCTTTCGTTTTCCGTATTAGTTATTTATTTTTTCTTTTACGGATTCTTTATGAAATTATAAATAAAAACGATACTTTTTTAATTTACTCCTTAAGAATTGCTTTTGCAATTTTACAAATTTTGTTTATATTTTTAAGAATAATTAATTATTAGTGTAATGAAAATAAAATTAAAAATATAATTTAATTTGTTAATTGACAAATAATTTTTAATAATTATTTTTAGTAATGTAAATAATCAATACCTGAAAGAAAAATAATATCAAATGTTAAAAGTACGATGAATTAGACTAAATTTCACATTTTTTATAAATAAAATTATTTTTAAAAAAAATAGAAGAAGAAGAAGAATAGATGTTGAAAAATTGAAGATTTCAACCAAAGAGAAAAAATTAAAAAGGAAGAGAGAGAAATGGATTTGGCCCATTTTTCTGAAAATGGGATCGAATAATCCACTTGGCAAATTCTAAGAAGAGCCTCATACAACTCGTGTCTGCCACATCATATCTATCTCTCATCCATTATAAAAATTTTCAAATTCTTACCATCAAAGTAATCCTTTAAAAGTTTTTGAACTTTGGAAATATTGATAATTTCATTTACCAAAATAGTCTTATTTAATCTTATGTATTTTCTATCCCAAAATTCTCATAATTGTAATAGCTCATGTTTAGTTCACATTCATATTTTTTTTTATGAAGCTTCGTATTTTGAATCTTCAAAAAAAAAAAATGATTTTCAACAAGTTTAGAATATTCCTTTAAAATGATCTTCATTCTTTGTCTAATTAGCTACCACTTATTTAATCTTGGATCTATAGAGGATATGATAGATTGTTCAAGGATTAGCAAAAGCCCTTAGTATGAGATGCTGATCTAAGAAGTATTTACGCATTCAAACACCATATTATTAGTTCTAAGTATTAACTGTTATATTGTGAATATCCTTCTGTTTGTTGATGCTATGTTCATAAAAAAATGATCACGTATATTAAATTTCTTTCATACTAACGCTTTCTTTAAATAAAATTATTATTGACAACTGTTAATAAAGAAAATCGCCCAAATAGTACATAATGGTTAAATAAGAAGTACGGGTAAAAAGTGTAAATAGCCTATTTAAGAAACGAAATTACAAACATATATATAACAATAGTTTAGCATTTTCTCAAGATAGCAATCGAATTCTTATAAAACACAACAAACTAGTTAAAAATTTAATAGTTTCGATAATTTTCTCTTCTTCGTAAAAGAGTCACCATTGTTGATAGTTTGAAAAAACCTTGCTTCTTGAAAAAATATTAATGCAATCTAGTAGAGACAAAACATAATCTTTTTCATAAAAACGTATTAATATGGTAATGTCTTAATAAATTCCAACTCACAAAAAAATAAAATAAAATCCTAAAAATAAGACAAAAAAACGTGGATAATTAAAATTATTACATTTTCTAATTAAAATAGATTTTATGATTGAAAATTAGTAGATTTATGTATTGTAAATTAAGGTATATTTATGCTATTTTTTCATATTTATTTAATTAAGCCTTTCTGACTAATTATGTCTTGAAAATCTAAATTTAACAATTAATACTTCAAAAATTTGATAAATAATTACTTTAATTATAAAGGATTGTTTTTTTCATTTGTCAAAATGGACAGACAAATGGACAAATAATATGAAAATATTAATTTTTGATATACTAAAAGAATAATTGGACAAAATAAAATCATTATAATATTGTCACATTTGACTTTCTAGTGAGTAACTTCAAATATTATTATTCTGCACAGCAGGGGTGGGGGCTGAGGTGAGTTGGTTGAGTTGATGTCATGTAATGTGAATTATCAAAGCACAATTCAGTATGTTAGATGTAGCATAAATACTCACATGCTATCATATTTAAAAGGAGAAATTATTTATTTATTTAGCTGATCGATACAAAATAATGGCTTAAGTCATTGACAGCTCCTTAAAGTTGTCCGTATAAATCATTTAGACACCTCAACTAAGACTCTTACCTATTAGACACTTTAATATTAACGAATATTTATCTATTGAACATAAAATGATAACTAGCTTTAAAAATATTGTGCGTGTAATTCACACACATTATCTTGACAAAATCACGAATAGAATTACGGCACGGGACACATGGGCCCATAATTTTAATTTTGAAAAATAAAAAATAATTTCCAGCCTTTAATAATATAGAAAAAATTAAATTGATAAAAAAAATCTCTCCCCCACCCCATCTAACCTATTGCCCTTTCTTCTTAATCTTCTTCTTTGTCATTCCGCCATCGCCATTCACCATTGATTCCTCCGGCGATAACAAAAAAGAAAATGTCTATCCCCACCTCATCCCGAATTCACCCACCAAATCCTTTCCTCTTTCTTTTTCTTCGTTATATTCTATTCCTCCGGCGGCTATTGCGATTTTTGTAAAAATAATCGACCTCGATAAGTTATTTCGAAATCGACATATCAAAAAAAATTATGACATTTTTAATAGACCTAACCCATCGGTGGCCCCCTAAAGTTAACAACAATTTTCACTTAAACACTTTAACTAGACTTTGTTCATTTTATACATCTCATGTCAGGCTCCGTTGTTTCATTTTGACACTTTCAGCTGACACGGCAAAGTGAGTGTTATACACTCTCTATTGACGTGTGAGGGACTTAGTTAGTCTATTCTATTTTATTTTTTCTCTTCTTCTTTCCCATTTTACAACCACTATCTCTCCCATTATTTCTCAAAGCTTAAAGTACTTCAATGGAGGTAAAATCTTTTGTTATAATAATTTCAATTTAAATTTCACACTGCAAAGTCAGATAAACCCAAAAAGAAACAAGAAATCAAACCCATATCAACAACACCCCAAATCATGTAAAGTTCACCCACAATAATCCTAAAATAGGTGCCAAAAAAATCACAATTTTTACTATGTAAATGTTAATCTCACTAACCTTAAGCCCTAATTAAACAACAAATATCACAAAATTAAAGAAAAAGAGACGCAATCGTAAAAATACGAACCATTATTGTTATGCATTTGCACCTCTTAACCCTAAATCAAATGAAAAAAATGGGAGAGAGGGTGCAATGAAGAAGACAGTCAAAACTCGGGTGAATATGGCAGAAAAAATCACGAAAAAGAGGAATAAAACGGGGAAGATGGTTGTGTGGGTGTGGGTGTGACAAAAAAGACAATGAAAATGAAGGAATATGATAGAGTAGATTGTGTGGTGTGGGTTTATGACAGAAAAAATAAGTCTAAAAAAATAATAAAAATGGAGTAATACAATGGAGAAGATGAATGGGGAAGATGACTGGGTTGTGGAGGTGTTGCATTTTTCTTTAAATTTGTCAAAATATTTTATTTATTTATTTTGGATAAAACGACCACATGTCATTTATTCATTGGTTATTTTGTCATGTATTTTGATTCCTAGTTTTTCTCTTTAATATGATAGACTTTTAATGAATTGGCATGATATAATTGGACATCTAATCCACGTGGACGCGCTTGGTTACCATGCACTTGGAGTCAACATGTGCTAGTGAAAAAGGTGTCAAAATAACACAATGGGGTCTGACATTAGGTGTCTAAAATAAACAAAACGTAGTTAAAGTGTCTAAGTGAAAATTGATGCTAACTTTAGGGGCCCACTGATGGGTTTGACCTTTTTAATAAGTTTAATGAATAGTGATGGTTGCTCGATCGAAGTTATTGAAAATAATGATGCACAAATATTGGTCAACTTTTTAACTCCAATAGTCAATTTTTTTTCTTTCTCTTGCAAATTCAACAGGCAATTTATTTACAGAAAATGAAAAAAAAAATGAATCAAAACAAAAGGCAGTGAAATTTGATGTTTTTAAAATGGTGGGTTGAAGAAGAAGATGACTTGTACATGGGTGTGGGGGTGGGTTTTTTTTTTAATGGCTTAAAAGATTAATCCTTAATTAAATTAATTATTTATTTATTTAGTCAATGCACACCAAGTGTCAAGAAAGTAGGTACAAATTTATTTTTTTAAACCATATCAGCGTTTTGTGTTTAATAGGTACTTGTCTTGAACAATTTAGGTGTTCAATAGGTACTAGCCCTAATTGAGGTGTCTAAATAAATTATACAAACAACTTTAAGGGGCTGCCGATGACTTAAGCCAAATAATTATATCCGTAGCCAAGTATATAAGAAATATGTATTATTGTTTGTTATTATATTAACGAGCAAGTGACATAAATGGTCCCTAAACTATCCTAGTAGGTTTAAAATAGTCCCTTAACTATACAATTGACGGATATGGTCCTTTAACTATTCACTTTTTTGTCAAATTTGGTTTCCATTCACTTTTTATGAATATCGTCAACAAACGTCGTTCAGTACACTCTCTCAATTTGGAGCTGTTTTTGTGCAGTTTGGTGACGTTTTTGGAGCTGTATGTGCAGCAGTTTGGTGACGTTTTGGGAGCTGTTTTTTTTTTGGGTGTTCTGGTGCTGCAATTCGATCAAAGTTTGATAGCTGCTATTTTTTGTTGTAGTTTAAGTTATTTTCTGCACAACAATTGTTGAAAACAGAGCACTATAGTTCAATTTAGTTGCTGATTTTTGAATTTTTCTACAATTTTATGCAATTTCATTGATGTAATGACCGATTATTAACATGAAAATAGAATCGTATTTTTGCTCACAATATTTTCTCAATTGTGTTCGCTACTTTGCATTTTACTTTAACTCGCATGAAATAACGACCAACGACTTAATTGCAATAAGACAATAAAGAAAAGAATTGAGAAAAAAAGTGAGGAAATAGTGAGATAATGGACAAAAGAAATGACGAAAAAGAAAGTCAATACAGATTGACTTAACAGATTAACGGTGTTAACTAACAGTTTTTTTTAAAAGTGGATGGAAACCAAACTTGACAAAAGGGTAGATAGTTAAAGGACCATATCCGTCAATTGTATAGTTAAAGGACCATTTTAGACCTACTAGGATAGTTTAGGGACCATTTATGTCATTTGCTCTTATATTAACCAATAACTATACAATATAGTTTTTCTTATATAGAACCTTTTCTTGAGGGTGGAGCTATGTATGGTGGTTTCAGAATGTCCAGCTTCGTTGAATAATTACATTATAGGCTTAAATCATCAGCGACTTCTTAAAGTTGTCTACATAATCCACTTAGACACCTCAACTAGGACTATTACCTATTAGACACTTTAATATTAAGAAATATGTATCTATTGAACATAAAACGAAAACTTTTTTTAAAAATGTTTTGCGTGTAATTCACGTTCATTGTCTTAAAACAATGACAAATATTTTCCTGCCTTTATTTATTAATCACAAAAAGATTAAAAATGAAAATCTCCCCACACCCCCACCTAACCCTTTGACCTTTCTTCTTCTTTCTACCTTGTGAACCCCGACATCTGTCATCAATTTCTCCATTGATAACCAACATAACAAAATCATTCTCCTATCATCCGTTATTCTCTATTCATTTTGAAATTTTTGTGAAAATAAATGGACGTCAATAAATTATTTTGAGATTCGCGACGAAGAGAAATCGAAAGTATGTTGAATTTTTTAATATCACCTTTAATAAGTTTAATGAGTGGTGATGTTTGTTCAATCGGAGTGATCCAAATAGAGATGGACAAATATCGATCAATTTTTAACTCCAATGTTCAAACAAAATTTCTTCTCGCATATTAAATTAGCAGATTCATAATTTTTTTACAAAAAATGAACGAAACAAAAGGCTAAGAATTTAAAATCTTTAGAATGGTGGGGGGAGAAGATGACCACTGGTGCATGGGTATGGGTGTGGGGTTGTTATGAAGAGATTAATGTGGAACTAATATATTTTTTTTTAATTATTTAGTTAATGCATGTCCACTATTAAAAAATAGGTACCAATTTGTCAAAAAATAAATAAAAAATAAAATTACACTCTATTCACGCGCTAAGTAGCAGTGATATACACTTATTTTGCCACATTAGCGTTTTGTGTTTAATAGACATATATTTTGAAGAATTTATGTGTTCAATAGGTATAAGTCCTAGTTAAGGTGTCTAAGTGAATTATGCGGACAACTTTAAGGGGTTGCCGATGCTTAAGCCTACATTATATATAGTCATATCTTACTTTACATTGGTATCATGGGCGGCTCAACGTAATTCGGGGCATAAAGCGAAATTTCAATTTGAGGCCTAATATATAAACAAACTTCGTATACATATTTATTCAAATTTTATTTCTACAAGTAATAAGTTGACAAATATTGAATAAAGATAAGAGTTAGAACCATAGAATCTCAAGAAGTTGATGACTTGGTATACCCATTTTAATACGCTTGACGTAATGCTTGAAACTAAAATTTAAAAACAAATAAAAAATAATTTATAATGCACTTTGTTCAACACTTTTCACTATTAATTCTTATTTTTAACGAAGTACAAAGGATGTTCAAGTGGGTAAAATAATATATTTTTAAAATATTATACTTTTAATCATAAATAATCAATTTTTTCTATAAAATTTTTAACACTTGATTTATTCTTGATAAAAATTTGAGGCCCCCAAAATTTGAGGGCCTAAAGTGTAAGCCTTATTTTATAAAGCATAGAGCCGCCCCTGACTTGATATAAATATATATAGTATTTTGAACATCTTTAAAATCAATGAAAATTTGTAGCACAATGACAAAGACATGCACGAGACTTAATTACAGGATATCCAGATTCGACTCCTTGAGTTTATATTTTTTATTATTGTTATGAACTGCTTAAAATTTGTAATATATTAAAAAAATAATACATAACTTTGACGTGAAACAAGTAGTTCTTTAAATAAAAATATTATTGACAACTATTAATAAAGAAAATGGCCCAAATAGTACATAATGGTTAAATAAGAAGTACGGATAAAAAGTGTAAATAGCCTATTTAAGAAAAGAAATTACAAACATATATATAACAATAGTTTAGCATTTTCTCAAGATAGCAATCGAATTCTTATAAAACCCAACAAACTAGTTAAAAATTTAATAATTTCGATAATTTTCTCTTCTTCGTAAAAGAGTCATCATTGTTGATAGTTTGAAAAAACCTTGCTTCTTGAAAAAATATTAATGCAATCTAGTAGAGAGACAAAACATAATCTTTTTCATAAAAACGTATTAATATGGTAATGTCTTAATAAATTCCAACTCACAAAAAAATAAAATAAAAACCTAAAAATAAGACAAAAAAACGTGGATAATTAAAATTATTATATTTTCTAATTAAAATAGATTTTATGATTGAAAATTAGTAGATTTATGTATTGTAAATTAAGGTATATTTATGTTATTTTTTCATATTTATTTAACTAAGCCTTTCTGACTAATTATGTTTTGAAAATCTAAATTTAATAATTAATACTTCAAAAATTTGATAAATAGTTACTTTAATTATAAAGGATTGTTTTTTGCATTTGTCAAAATGGACAGACAAATAGACAAATAATATGAAAATTTTAATTTTTGATATACTAAAAGAATAATTGGACAAAAAAAAAATCATTATAATATCATCACATTTGACTTTCTAGTGAGTAACTTCAAATATTATTATTCTGCACAGCAGGGGTGGGGGGTGAGGGTGAGTTGGTTGAGTTGATGTCATGTAATGTGAATTATCAAAGCACAATTCAGTATGTTAGATGTAGCATAAATACTCACATGCTATCATATTTAAAAGGACAATTTATTTATTTATTTAGCTGATCGATACAAAATAAAGAAGTTGTCCGCATAAATCATTTAGACACCTCAACTAAGTCTCTTACCTAATAGACACTTTAATATTAACGAACATTTATCTATTGAACATAAAATGACAACTAGCTTTAAAAATATTGTGCGTGTAATTCACACACATTATCTTGACAAAATCACGAATAGAATTACGACACGGGGCACATGGGCCCATAATTTTAATTTTGAAAAATAAAAAATAATTTCTAGCCTTTAATAATATAGAAAAAATTAAATTGATAAAAAAAAAATCTCTCCCCCCACCCCATCTAACCTATTGCCCTTTCTTCTTCATCTTCTTCTTTGTCATTCCGCCATCGCCATTCACCATTGATTCCTCCGACGATAACAAAAAAGAAAATGTCTATCCCCACCTCATTCCGAATTCACTCACCAAATCCTTTCCTCTTTCTTTTTCTTCGTTATATTCTATTCCTCCGGTAGCTATTGCGATTTTTGTAAAAATAATCGACCTCGATAAATTATTTCGAAATCGACATATCAAAAAAAATTATGACATTTTTAATAGACCTAACCCATCGGTGGCCCCCTAAAGTTGATAACAATTTTCACTTAAACACTTTAACTAGACTGTAACACCCCGTATTCGAAACAGACAAGAATGCAGATTTTGAGAAGTTGTAGGTGCAACTTACGGTCACCATCCACAGACTGTAGGTCAGACCACGGCCCGTGCTGGTGGTCCGTGGTTCACCACTGCAACCCCTCCCCAGCCAAGCTCAGAAAAATTGGCTAAGTCTCGACTCACGGACAGACCCACGGTCCATAGATCAGACCACAGTCCGTGGTCTGTGCCCGTGGATCAAGACCTTATTTACCCAGCCTCTGACAGGAACTGCAGTCGACCAGCATGGATCGTCATTCGATCCACGGTCCGTAGGGTCTGACTGTAGATGAGGGTCAGCAGCCAGTTAACTAAAAATTATGATGGGTCAACTTCAGATGGTCATAACTTTTAGTACAAAATGAATTGTGTGTCCCATGACCTATTATATGATAGATAATTGAATTATCTTTCCAAGGCCATTGATTTTACTAAAATCCGACCTCCGAGTAAAAAGTTATGCTCGTTTTAGTGAAGCCTTGTCAGGTAGACTCGATTGACGGACCCAATCTACGGACCGTCGATTGAATGACAGCCCATCAGTCCAATCCGTCGATCACTCCGACAGCAATTAATTCAGGGGTCTTTTGATCTTTTCCTATTTCGTTTAACCCCTAAGATACGTCGTTTAGACCCTAAATCATGAGATTTTAGTCAGTTTAAGCCTAGAAACATAACTAGAACTTATCTTAGTCAAAATCATTAACCAAAACTTAGAAAATTAGAAGCAAGAGAGGAGAAAAAGGTCAAGAACCCTAGTTCAAGAACGCAGCAAGATTCCATCAGTTTCAGCCCCGAAATTGAAAGATTTCTCCATGGAGTTCGTCACCAAGTATGTGGGATTTCACTAGTGGGTTCTTTCGCCCATTAGGTCCCTAGAATTCAGTCAGATTTTTGATTCCATGATTATGAACAGACCTAGGGTTTCTAGAATTTGAACAGATCATCATGAATTAGTTATTTAAATGTTTCAAATCAGATTATCATGTTATTGCTCAGTTTATCGCATGAATTTCAGAACCCTAGCTATGTATTTCTTTAGTTCTTGAATTACACATGCTAGGCCAGATATTTCAATATTCAGTTATACATGCCTCAGTTCATGAATGCATCATTATCAGATTAATTGTTGCATTCTCAGTTTGCATGTTCAGTTTTGAGCTATCCAGTATTTACAAAAATTCAGTCATAACCAGTTAACTACTTAATTAATTGGGAGTAACATAATACCGAGTTGGACTAGGGTTCAGCGTACCTATATAGTCCCAGAACTACGAGCCACGTAGGTGTAAGTCCCCTCTGTGGGCAACATCAGTTTAGTGATCACGCCAGCATGCCTCTATACCTCTGGCAGGGTATATTGGGTCCTCTCGATGGGGCGTATACATCGTACTCCACATTTAGCTCATGTGGTTTTATGTCGGTTATTAGTAGTTCCCACAGTTCAGTCAGACTCTTTTGCATTAACCATATTTCAGTACAGTCAGTATTCAGTCTCAGCATGTTATAAATTTGGTCATTGTATCAGTTAGCTCAGTATTCAGTGTTTTCAGTATCTATATCATGTCCAGATTATTTCATTGCTTTATTGCTTTGTTCAGTTATATGTTATTTCAGCTTTACTCTATCCTGCATGCTCAAAACCTTTCAAGTACTGACGCATACGTGCGCTACATCTTTTCGTGATGTGGGTTCAGGTTCTCAACATCCAGATCACGCTTAGATCGATTCCCGATCTTAAGTTCAGCAGCATCAGTGGTGAGTCCTCATTCTTCGAGGACTAGTGACATGTTTATCTTTATTATTTTTAGTCTTTAGTTTCAGTTTTGCTAGACCTAGTTAGGGCATGTCCTAACATTTCTAGTCAGTTTAGAAGCTTATTTCAGACATAGTTAGATTCAGCTTTAGTATTGAGTTAATAACTTCTTTGTATTAAACTCATCAGTTTTCATATATCCCAGTTATAGTATATGGGTATTCCCCATCTCTTCAGTTTATTTATGATTTAGCTTCCGCATCAATTTATTATCTTTAGTATGCACATGATCATGCCAATAGGGTTAGCTTGGGATCACTTGTGGTCCTAGGTCCCGTGTCCGCGTCTCGGGGGTAGCTCGGGGCGTGACATTAATAAGTCCTCAGTTTACCTCTCATTTCTGGAAGTCATTTCAGAAGAGTCTTGGTACTCAGGTTAACCTACACAACATTTCATCCACAGACGGATGGTCAGGCAGAGCGTACCATTCAGACCTTATAAGACATGTTGAGAGCTTGTGTGATTGTAACGACCCTAAAAATGAACTAGTGAAACTAGAGCCTCACATGTGAGTTTGGAGTTGAGAATTTGATGAAATGATGAGGAATGACCGTGACGTCCGGAAACTAGTCATTTGAACTAGTGAGTTGTAGGGGTCAACTTTAAATGGTCATATCTTTTAGCTCAAAATGAATTAGGTGGACCTTTACCTATCCAATTAAAGGTCTTTGAGTCCTCTTTCCAACGCCACTGAGTTTGCCTAATTCCGACCTTGGAGTAAAAAGTTATGCCCGAAATAGTAAAGCACTGTCCAAAAGGACGAGTTTAGACGGGAAGGGGCAAAATCTTTTAAGTTAAGACTTTATGGGTCCTTAGTCTTTTTCCAAAATTGACCCTATGCTATTTTATTCTTTTCCTAGCAATTATAAGACCTTTTTATGACTTAATTCCTTTAATTAAGTCACTCCTCTTAGAATTTCCAAAATCATTCCCTCTTTCATATATTTCTCTCTAACTCAAGGAAGAAGAGGAGTTGGAGCTAGGATTGAAGATTTCGAGTGCTTCTTCTTCAATTTTCGTGGGTTTTCAACTTAGAGGTATGGGGATCCTTATCCTTGATTATTCTTTCTTTCAAGGAACCCAATCAAAAGGTTTTCAAGGTTTTTCAAATACACACAAAAACCTATTTCGATTCTAGCATGGGTTCTTGCATAAAAAGGTTTTAAATGATGATTTATATGGTTATTAATGATTATTAATGGTTTTTAGAAAGAAATCCCCATGAACCCATGTCTTCTCAAATTCTCTAAATTTGGCCTAAAGTGGGTGTATTGATTTTGTGTAATTAATGGACGATTATTGTGTAGATTGTTGTGGACTGTTCATATATGTATTTATCTATGTGGAATTGTTAAGAATTGTTAGTGAATTGAAGGATGTGGGATGTTAGCCTTGAATGGACAAAATTGTGAATTGGTCTTCATGTTGATTATTGGCTTATGCTTAGCTTAGCTTGTATAGTTGAATGTTGTTATTATCATTGTTATTGTATTTTTAATTGTTGGAATATGAGGATGATGAAGATAGCCATGGAAAGAGGGTAAGTTGATCAAACTTGATAAATATTGTATAATTGGCATGGAATTGAGTTGTGGCTTATGGCCTTTGAAAAAGATGGTAAGATGGCTTGATCTCTTAGTATTAATATAATTGTTATTGGTTGGTTTGATCCACTTTTGGTGGAGGTGGTTATTTGTTGTATTATTGTGAATTGAGGCCATGAAGGGCATTATGTGAATGTTATTATATTGTTGTATTATTATACACATATGAGGCTATATGTAAAGTCCTATATGAAGCTATATGTAAAGTCCTATATGAAGCTATATGTGAAGGTATGATGTGAATGAGTTTTATGTGAAGCTATATGTGAAGGTATGATGTGAATGAGTTTTATGTGAAGCTATAAATGATCCTATGTAAAGTGGATAGCATTGTGAGTTAAAGTATGACTTCTCATGATGTATATATGAAATGCTGTTGGATTATGAAGTATCCTTAAATGAAAATGTTGTGACTTGGTTGGTAGACTAAAGTGTCCCTCCTTGTTACTTAAAGTCTTGAATGCATAAATGTGTGAAGTGGGCAAAACTAAGAAATGGTGCCCTTTCTATAAATACTGAAAGAGGAATTCTAGGCCAAGACTTGAATCGGCAAAACTAAGAAATGGTGCCCTTTCATAAGTCTAGTTTTCCTAAGTAAATGTAAAACCATGAAATCGGTAGACCTAATGGTGGTAGCCCTTCTCATGTGTGAAATGATGAACCTTGGACCGGTAGGCTTAAGGCACCCTTAATGAAAAATCGGTAGGCCTAAGGCATCCTTCCAGGGGGATTTAATGAGTTATCCTTAATGAACCTTGATCGGTAGATCCTTGTGGTGACATTCTTGGTAGATGTGCTATGGGTCGGTAGACCTAATGATGGTGCCCTCTCTAGCACATACATGTGAATGAAATTACTCCATGGGAACTAAGGCTAAGCACCGAGTGGATATGGTTAAGATGGTAGCTCTCCCGAGTATGAGGCAAGAGTACAATAAATATCTTTGGATATCCCCTAAACCATGTGCCTACATGGGATGTGTCCTAGTTCTACCCTTGGCAAGTAGAACACCTTCCACGGTGTAGGGTTTTATGACACCGGATTCCATGTCTAGCTCGCATGGTCTATGTCGGTTAATGCATATTCCCATCATGTGGGATGTGCACTCTAGTTATTGGATAGGTTCTACAACGTGTAGGTAGTAGTATGGGATGCTATCTACACATGGCACGAGTAGGCTTTGAAGATGCTAAAGGGTGAGCTCCCTAAGCCTTAATGGCTAATGTATAAAAGTCCTCTAAATACATGAATGTCTCCAAAATGGTTTCTTAAAGAATGTTGGTCTATTGATGTTATGTTGTAAAGGAAATGTCCTTATCTAAGGTAATCTTGGGGAACACTTAAGTGTGCTTGAAGAGGTTGTATGGGCGGTCACTTCTTGTCTCACTCAAGTGTGTCTTAAGATTATATTAGGTAGAGGTCCTATGGTAATGAAATGACATGTGTTCTTTTAAAGTTAAGCATGGGTTGTATATGGACATATGTTGAGTATATGTATGGTTGGCTATGGTCTTATATGTTAATGTTGACTTGTATTATGTCTCTTATACTTGTAAAGGAAAGGTTTTATCAAATGATATGAAAGCATTTACTTCCTTGAAAATGTCTTTTTTGGCATGTTTTTGCATGGTCTCCATACTTAGTACTTAATTGTGCTAACCCCTTTCTTTCCCTTTTTGGACTAAAGTGTAGGGATTTGGAGATGATGACATGTCATGGCTATTTGATAGGTTTCTAAGTGTTGAAGATGAAGACTTGGTGAGTCCTCATATATTCGAGGACAATACCCCATATGTTCTTTTATGTCTTTTTAGTATTGTTTAAGTTGTGTATGGGATTGGTCCCGAATTTTGTACTCTAAAGTATTAGATGGTTTTGAGACATCATGTATAAAGTCTTCCGCTTGCCATTGTTTCTTTTTTATGAAATGTTTTCTTGGTAAAGAAAGTTTTTAATTCTTTATTGTTTTAGTGTCTATGCGATGAATGAATGCTAAGAGGCTTGTATTAGACCTCTTCGAGGTCGAGTACGCCGGTTACGACTAGGGGGTGCTCCCGGGTCGTGACAGTGATCGACTTCAAGGGTAGTTGGGATGATCACCTTCCTCTTATTGAGTTCGCTTACAATAATAGTTACCATTCCAGCATTCAGATGGCCCCTTATGAGGCATTGTATGGGCGTAGATGTAGATCTCCAGTTGGTTGGTTTGAAGTAGGTGAAGCAACCTTGATAGGACCAGATTCGGTCCTTGATGCTATGGAGAAAGTGCAACTCATTAGAGATAGACTTAAGACTGCTCAGAGTCACCAGAATTCTTATGCAGATGTGAGAAGAAGGGAACTAGAGTTCCAAGTTGATGATTGGGTTTTCCTGAAAGTGTCACCCATGAAGGGGTGATGAGATTTGGCAAGAAAGGAAAGCTCAGTCCCAAATATGTAGGCTCTTACCGGATCTTGAAAACGATTGGTAAAGTGGCTTATGAGTTAGAGTTGCCAACAGACTTAGCAACAATAGGTCCAGTCTTTCACATTTTTCTTTTGAAGAAGTGTGTGGGTGATCCAGCATCCATAGTGCCATTAGAGAGTGTGGCCGTGAAAGATAGCCTTTCATATGAGCATGTACCAGTTGAAATTCTCGATCGTCAGGTTAGAAGATTAAGAAACAAAGAAGTCGCTTCAGTCAAGGTTTTGTGGAGGAGTTAGTCCGTAGAGGGAGCTACTTGGGAAGCAGAAGCAGCTATGAAGTCCAAGTATCCTCACCTCTTTCTTTCTGATTCCATTCCAGCTTGAGGTAATAGTTCCTCTTCAATTTTTCAGTCATTCATGCGTAAATTCAGTCTTAGAATCATGTTCCTTCAGTTGTACTTGCATTTTCAGCGTATTTGCATGTTCTTGAAACTCAGTTCAGTCAGAAATTCAGTTTTCAGTGTTCAGTGGTAGGGATTGCAGCCCTCTCCCTCCATTTCAGCTAGTTTAGCCTTCATTCGAGGATGAATGGTCCCAAGGGGGAGATAATGTAACACCTCGTATTCGAAACAGACAAGAATGCAGATTTTGAGAAGTTGAAGGTGCAACTTACGGTCACCATCCACGGACCGTAGGTAAGTCCACGGCCCGTGCTGGTGGTCCGTGGTTAACCACTGCAACCCCTCCCCAGCCAAGCTCAAAAAAATTGGCTAAGTCTCGACTCACGGACAGACCCACAGTCCGTAGATCAGACCACAGTCCGTGGTCTGTGTCCGTGGATCAAGACCTTATTTACCCAGCCTCTGACACGAACTACAGTCGACCAGCAAGGACCGTCATTCGATCCACGGTCTGTAGGTCTGACACTTAGATGAGGGTCAGCAGCCAGTTAGCTAAAAATTATGATGGGTCAACTTCAGATGGTCATAACTTTTAGTACAAAATGAATTGTGTGTCCCATGACCTATGATATGATAGATAATTGAATTATCTTTCCAACTCCACTGACTTTACTAAAATCCGACCTCCGAGTAAAAAGTTATGCTCGTTTTACTGAAGCCCTGTCAGGCAGACTCGATTGATGGACCCAATCTACGGACCGTCGATTAAATGACGGCCCGTTAGTCCAATCCGTCGATCACTTCGACAACAGTTAATTCAGGGGTCTTTTGGTCTTTTCCTATTTCATTTAACCCCTAAGATACGTCGTTTAGACCCTAAATCATGAGATTTTAGTCAGTTTAAGCCTAGAAACATAACTAGAACTTATCTTAGTCAAAATCATTAATCAAAACTTAGAAAATTAGAAGCAAGAGAGGAGAAAAAGGTCAAGAACCCTAGTTCAAGAACGCAGCAAGGTTCCATCAGTTTCAGCCCCGAAATCGAAAGATTTCTCCGTGGAATTCGTCACCAGGTATGTGGAATTTCACTAGTGGGTTCCTTTCATCCATTAGGTCCCTAGAATTCAGTCAGATTCTTGATTCCATGATTATGAACAGACCTAGGGTTTCTAGAATTTGAACAGATCATCATGAATTAGTTATTTAAATGTTTCAAATCAGATTATCATGTTATTGCTCGGTCTATCGCATGAATTTCAGAACCCTAGCTATGCATTTCTTTAGTTCTTAAATTACACATGCTAGGCCAGATATTTCAATATTCAGTTATACATGCCTCAGTTCATGAATGCATCATTATCTGATTAATTGTTGCATTCTCAGTTTGCATGTTCAGTTTCGAGCTATCCAGTATTTATAGAAATTCAGTCATAACCAGTTAACAACTTAATTAATTGGGAGTAGCATAATACCAAGTTGGACTAGGGTTCAGCGTACCCATATAGTCCCAGAACTACGAGCCACGTAGGTGTAAGTCCCTTCTGTAGGCAACATCAGTTTAGTGATCACGCCAGCATGCCTCTATACCTCTGGCAGGGTATATTGGGTCCTCTCGATGGGGCGTATACATCGGACTCCACATTTAGCTCATGTGGTTTTATGTCGGTTATTAGTAGCTCCCACAGTTCAGTCAGACTCTTTTGCATTGACCATATTTCAATACAGTCAGTATTCAGTCTCAACATGTTATAAACTTGGTCATTGCATCAGTTAGCTCACTATTCAGTATTTTCAGTATCTATATCATGTCCAGATTATTTCATTGCATTATTGCTTTGTTCAGTTATATGTTATTTCAGCTTTACTCTATCCTGCATGCTCAGTACCTTTCAAGTACTGACGCATACGTGCACTACATCTTCTCGTGATGTAGGTTTAGGTTCTCAGCATCCAGATCATGCTTAGATCGATTCCCGATCTTCAGTTCAGCAGCATCAGTGGTGAGTCCTCATTCTTCGAGGACTAGTGACATGTTTATCTTTATTGCTTTTAGTCTGTAGTTTGAATTTTGCTAGACCTAGTTGGGGCATGTCCCAACATTTCTAGTCAGTTTAGAGGCTTATTTCAGACATAGTTAGATTCAGCTTTAGTGTTGAGTTAATAACTTCTTTGTATTAAACTCATCAGTTTTCATATATCCCAGTTATATTATATGGGTATTCCCCATCTCTTCAGTTTATTTATGATTTAGCTTCTGCATCAGTTTATTATCTTTAGTATGCTCATGATCATGCCAGCAGGGTTAGCTTGGGATCACTTGTGGTCCTAGGTCCCGTGTCCGCGTCTCGGGGGTAGCTCGGGGCGTGACATAGACTTTGTTCATTTTATACATCTCATGTCAGGCTCCGTTGTTTCATTTTGACACTTTCAGCTGACACGGCAAAGTGAGTGTTATACACTCTCTATTGACGCGTGAGGGACTTAGTTAGTCTATTCTATTTTATTTTTTCTCTTCTTCTTTCCCATTTTACAGCCACTATCTCTCCCATTATTTCTCAAAGCTTAAAGTACTTCAATGGAGGTAAAATCTTTTGTTATAATAATTTTAATTTTACACTGCAAAGTCAAATAAACCCAAAAAGAAACAAGAAATCGAACCCATATCAACAACACCCCAAATCATGTAAAGTTCACCCACAATAATCCTAAAATAGGTCAAAATTCGGGTGAATATGGCAGAAAAAATCATGAAAAAGAGGAATAAAATGGGGAAGATGGTTGTGTGGTTGTGGGTGTGACGAAAAAGACAATGAAAATGAAGGAATATGATACAGTAGATTGTGTGGGTGTGAGTTTATGACATAAAAATTAATGCTAAAAAAATAATAAAAATGGAGTAATACAATGGATGAATGGGAAGATGACTGGGGTTGTGGAGGTGTTGCATTTTTCTTTAAATTTGTCAAAATATTTTATTTATTTATTTTGGATAAAAAGACCACATGTCATTTATTCATTGGTTATTTTGTCATGTATTTTGATTACTATTTTTCTCTTTAATATGATTGGCTTTTAATGAGTTGGCATGATATAATTGGACATCTAATCCACGTGGACGCGCTTGGTTAACACACACTTGGAGTCAACATGTGCTAGTGAAAAAAGTGTCAAAATAACACAATGGAGTGTGACATTAGGTGTCTAAAATGAACAAAATCTAGTTAAAGTGTCTAAGTGAAAATTGATGCCAACTTTAAGGGGTCACTGATGGGTTTGGCCTTTTTAATAAGTTTAATGAATGGTGATGGTTGCTCGATCGGAGTTATTGAAAATAAAGATGCACAAATATTGGTCAACTCTTTAACTCTAATAGTCGATTTTTTTCTTTTTCTTGCAAATTCAACAGGCAATTTATTTACAGAAAATGAAAAAAAAATGAATCAAAACAAAAGGCAGAGAAATTTGATGTTTTTAACATGGTGGGTTGAAGAAGAAGATGACTTGTACATGGGTGTGGGGGTGGTTTTTTTTTAATGATTTAAAAGTTTAATGCTTAATTAAATTAATTTTTTATTTATTTAGTCAATGCATACCAAGTGTCAAGAAAGTAGGTACAAATTTATTTTTAAAAAATAAAAAAAAATGCATTCACGCGCTTAGCAGCAGTGAGATACACTTATTTTGCCACATCAACATTTTGTGTTTAATAGGTACATGTCTTGAACAATTTATGTGTTCAATAGGTACTAGCCCTAGTTGAGGTATCTAAATAAATTATGCGAACAACTTTAAGAGGCCGCCGATGACTTAAGTCAAAAATAATTATATGCGTAGCCAAGTATATAAGAAATATGTATTATTGTTTGTTATTATATTAACCAATAACTATACAATATCATTTTTCTTATATAGAACCTTTTTCTCGAGGGTGGAGCTATGTATGGTGGTGTCAGAATGTCCAGTTTCGTTGAATAATTACATTATAGGCTTAAATCATCAGCGACTCCTTAAAATTGTCCACATAATTCACTTAGACACCTCAACTAGGACTATTACCTATTAGACACTTTAATATTAAGGAATATGCATCTATTGAACATAAAACGAATAACTTTTTTAAAAAATGTTCTGCGTGTAATTCACGTTCATTGTCTTAAAACAATGACAAATAAAATTACGACGCATGGCACAAAGGCCCAGTTTAGCAATAAAATATAATTTTTCAATTTTAAAAAATGAAAAATACTTTCCTGCCTTTATTTATTAATTACATAAATATTAAAAAATAAAATCTCCCCCCACCCCCCCGTGACCCTTTGACCTTTCTTCTTCCTTCTACCTTGTGAACCCCGACATCTGTCATCAATTTCTCCATTGATAACCAACATAACAAAAACATTCTCCTATCATCCGTTATTCTCTATTCATTTTGAGATTTTTGTTAAAATAAATGGTTGTCAATAAATTATTTTGAAATTCGTGACGAAGAGAAATCGAAAGTATGTTGAATTTTTTAATATCATCTTTAATAAGTTTAATGAGTGGTGATGTTTGTCCAATCGGAGTGATCGAAATAGAGATGGACAAATATCGATCAATTTTTAACTCCAATTTTCAAAAAAAAATTCTTTTCGCATATTGAATTAGCAGATTCAGAATTTTTTTACAAAAATTGAAGAAAAAAAAGGGAAAATGCATAAGTACCCCTAGCCTATGTCCAAAATCCCTGAGACACACCTAACCTTTACTAAAGTCCTATTATCCCATGAACTTATTTTATATATAATTTTCTACCTCTTTTTGGCCTACGTGACACTATCTTGTGGTCCCAGCACGTGTTGATAATTTTTTCAAGAATAGTGCCACGTAGGTCAAAAAGAGGTAGAAAATTAATTAAAAAATAAGTTCGGGAGGGGGGTAATAGGACCTTAGCAAAGGTTAGGTGTGTCTCAGGAATTTTGAGCATAGGTTGGGGGTTACTTATGCATTTTCCCCCAAAAAAAAAAGAACAAAACAAAAGGTTAAGAATTTAAAATCTTTAGAATGGTGGGGGGAAGAAGATGACCACTGGTGCATGGGTATGGGTGTGGGCTTGTTATGAAGAGATTAATGTGGAACTAGTATTTTTTTTTTTTAATTATTTAGTTAATGCATATCCACTGTTAAAAAGTAGGTACCAATTTATCAAAAAATAAATAAAAAATAAAATTAGACTCTATTCACGCGCTAAGTAGCAGTGATATACACTTATTTTGCTACATCAGCGTTTTGTGTTTAATAGACATATATTTTGAAGAATTTAGGTGTTCAATAGGTATAAGTCCTAGTTAAGGTGTCTAAGTGAATTATGCGGACTTTACGGGGTTGCCGATGACTTAAGCCTACATTATATATAGTCATATCTTACTTTACATTGGTATCAGGGGCGGCTCAACGTAATTCGGAGCATAAAGCGAAATTTTAATTCGAGGCCTAATATATAAACAAACTTCGTATACATATTTATTCAAATTTTATTTCTACAAGTAATAAGTTGACAAATATTGAATAAAGATAAGAGTTAGAACCATAAAATCTCAAGAAGTTGATGACTTGGTATACCCCATTTTAATACGCTTGACGTACTGCTTGAAACTAAAATTTAAAAATAAATAAAAAATAATTTATAATGCACTTTGTTCAACACTTTTCACTATTAATTCTTATTTTTAACAAAGTACAAAGGATGTTCAAATGGGTAAAATAATATATTTTTAAAATATTATACTTTTAATCATAAATAATCAATTTTTTCTATAAAATTTTTAACACTTAATTTATTTTTGATAAAAATTTGGATCCTCCAAAATTTGAAGGCTTAAGGCATAAGCCTTATTTTATAAAAGCATAGAGCCGCCCCTAATTGATATAAATATATATAGTATTTTGAACATCTTTAAAATCAATGAAAGTTTGTAACACAATGACAAGACATGCACGAGACTTAATTACAGGATATCCAGATTCGATTCCTTGCGTCTATATTTTTTATTATTGTTATGAACTGCTTAAAATTTGTAATATATTAAAAAAATAATACATAACTTTGACGTGAAACAAGTAGTAGCTCGATGACAGTCGGTGTGTAGAACTATGCTAAGTATGCAACATAGAATCTCTATAATTGCTTTTTTTTAAAATTAACTATCCATGAACTTTCTGTCTATGCCACTACTTTTTATCCTTTTATTCTTACACGTATCCACATCAATTTTTGGTGAGCTGGCATGAGTTAAAAATATATTCTTTATGTCCTTAATTACTTGTTAATTTTTGAATTGACACACCTATTAGGAAAACAATAATTGATATAGTGTGTTTATTATTTTACCTCTATTAATTATGAAGTGGATGAATTAAAAACTTAAGATTTTCAAAAAGTTCTACATTTTTCAAAGTAATTAATTGAGGGTATAATAGGTAAAAAAAATTGTCCTTTTTTAATTTATCAAAATGAACAAGTAATTAAGAACAACTAAAAAAGGAAATATGAACAAATAATTAGGGACAGATGGAGTACTAAATAAAGTTCATAAATAGTCATAACTATAGTGAGGTCATCATATCTAAAATTTGGGTTTTGTGACACAAGCAACATTCATAACTCTGATATTTTTGGTAAATAACTTAATGCAAAATGAATTTTCTACACCCACCAATTAATTATATGTTCCCTAAAGAGAAAAATAGATAGTTGTCACGTCATTATTTGTCCTAGTAATAGTTCCAACTCTTCAATTTTATCACCTACTACCTTGTTTTATATAATTTCATTTATTTAAGAATTAAGATCACATAGATTTTGGATATATCAAAATTGATAAAAAAAAATTGAGGGTGGGACTGAGGAATTTAATTGATGGTACAATGATTTTCCATCTCACAATCACTAGTATTTAATTCAATACGTTGCATGTGACGTAATTGATTCATTGGTGACGTTAGTATATTAAATATTTTTTATAAGTTAGATCATCAATGAAAGCAGCAAATCGATAAAAAAAAAAAAATCTCTTTTAAGAAATATATTTACATCTTCATTAAAATAATGATCATATTATCATATCACCTTTCTTATATCTATTTTTTTTAATGATTAATTACATGATCCATATATGGAAAGAATAAAGAAGGAAACAAATAAAAAGAGAAAAAAAGTTAGTAATAAAAAAGAAGAAGGAGAAAACGGAAGTAACAATTCAATAATTCTATAAATGATTGTTATTTATAGATTGGTTAAATTATAAAATTAGATAAAAGAGAGTTGAGGATAGAAGTTTTTTTGTAACTAATAATGTATGATTAGATTTAGTAAATATAATTATAAATTGGTGGTGCCTCGATTAGAATTATTCATTCATTATAGTGGGGCTACAATCAAGTGTAATTTAATTTAATAAAACAATTGGATAATATTTGGTGCTAGCAAATGGGTGTGTTAGGTTAAATATTAAAGGGTTGAAAATGGCGTTTTGTAATGAATTTTAAGGTCATAGAAAGTAAATTGTTATCACAAGTACAATATGAAGAAACATAATTTTATTGATAAAACAATGCAGACTACAATTTTGTTTCTTGATTCTTCTCTTTTAAGATTTCCATCTCTTGATTCTTCTCTTCTAAGATTTCATCGTGATTCGAGGATCATTAGTGACGTATTTCTCGAACTAGAATGATGTGGACCTCCATAAAAGGATTTTTTTGGATCTTGGTCGTCAAGAAGAGTTCGATCACGTCTTGGCCCGATCTTTATGAATATTTCATGAATTTATGAAATTTTCGAGATGACTCTTCAAGGAAATATATCATCTTTTTAAAGTCCAACTTCTCGATCATATCTCAAGTCAATGACATTGGTATGAAGGTTTGGAAGCTAATATACAAGGAAAGGGAGCTAATATTCATGGAAAGGAAGTTTATATACAAGTGATATATCTCTGATACACATGATGATATACAGAGAGAAAGTAGGTCCAAACCCAAGCGATGGCAAAGCCCAATTTTGGGCCAATAGGGCTTCGGACCTAAGTTACCCAAATGCATTGCTTTACCAAAATATCATGTGAATTCCCTTATAGTCGTTGCTCCTTCGTTATGAATATATTTCCTCAAATAAAAATCTCGTTTGCATTAATTATCAAGGGTTTATTTATAAATATCAATTTGGAAATCTCTTTTATATTCTTTGGTTTATTTTTCATTTTAAAAATAATTAAGTCTAGGGGGGATTAAGTGAAATTGAATCAAGGTTTGTTCATCTTTTGAATAGATTTTAAGTGGCAGAAGCCCCAGTGTGTACCCCCATCTCTTGCTAGGAGTACCTGAAAATAGGGCAAGCTCTAAGTAGACCATATAAACTTTATTATAATTTGATCATATATGTGGTTATATAGAACTTTTAATAATTAGTGTGTCACAAGTTACTATCTTTTCAATAAATGATAAAAGTTCTAATTTCAAATATAATATGTCTCAAGAAGTTCATATTTTAAGTAACTAATTAGCTATATTATATGTTAGTATCAATGATGATGCCATGCAATATCATTCTTTTAAGATATTATCAAATTATTGGCTGAACGGGTGATATATAATCGTTGGCCAAATAGTATACGACATATATGAACTCATATTTTAAGTAATTAATTAGATATATTATATGTTCTATTAACTCTCTTTATTTTAATTTATTCGTCCTACTTTCATATAGATGAGGACCATTGGGATGTTATCTTCTGTCCAAATATGATTTGATGACCTATATACCCTTACAAGTTACAACTGATGAATGTTTATGTAGTATGGACCATTTTATTTTATGTAATATGGACCAAAACATTAATTCTATATAAGAAAATTTATTACATAAATTAAATACATAACGATAAGGCTGCCATACTTTATTTTGTCAAACTGACAATTCAATAACTATTTGTATAATGAAGAATTTACTGTTTCTGATAAACTAAATAAATATTGTATAGAAATCTCCAATATCAGTACTTTTCTTTTAAATTCTTTTTGCAGATCATATAGGGGTCCAAGCATCTTATTTCCTATTTAATATCTTGCAACATGCTATATTTATATATTTGGTTAAGTTGGAATACAAAAAATTTGAAGTTGGAATTGAAAGATAATATTTGAAAGTTTCATAAGTAACATTTCAAGTTGTAGTGGGAGGAGGAAAAAAAATTCGTATATATATAGAAAATAATATATAGTATTATTAGATATAGCAAGGGTTTTTCATTTATCAAAGTTAGCAAATATTTTTTAAAAAACATATATAAAATCATGATTCGAATCTCACTTACGACTTCAATTCTTGTTCACAATTTCGTTTATAAATATTGTATATAATATATATATTGTATCTTTTATATGAAGTTTATGTTAGATTTTTGAAAAAGAAAATAAATATAATTTTTGTGTATATAATTGTATATATCTTGAGATTCTTGTAAATTACATATAAATTATATAAAACTTGATAAATATGTATAACTTCTGATAAAGTATGTATAATATATATATACATTGAATTGGTACGGGTTGCGCACATGCGGTTTTCCTCATATTTGCTACTTATATGTAAATAAAACTTGCTATGTTTGGTAAAATATCTATAGATTTAGTAATATAGGATCTTATTTAGTTATAAAGTGATATTTTTTTTCAAAAAGAATATTTATTTGGTCAAACGGGTAAATCAGAAATAGCTTTTGGGCCATATTTATTTTAAGCCTGATGAATTTTTGGACGTTTTATATCGGCCCAAATTTTGCTTTACTTGTTGATCTCTCACACAATTTGCTAACACACTTGAGCTAGTAGAATGGTGGGCAAATCGCAACGAGGACGTTGACGTCCCTAATGAATGGTGAGTTGATGAGGGCGAATCACACAAGACTGATAGACTTCTAGATTGACAAGCTTTTGAAAATAAAGCAACACATGATTTATTAGGATAATCTTACACCAAAATGAGAATTAAAAGTGAAGAGCTTTATAATAGTTCAAGCTCACATGGACGTACACAAAGACAAATTTGTGCATGCCTAGGTCTAAAGAGAATATAATAGGCATGCTATGGACTTGGATTGTGACAAATGTAGAATTATAACGTAATGAATTATGAAATAAATTGACAATCATAAGTAATATTTAAAATTCAAATCTTAACCGAAGCAAAAACACTAGATAATGTTTTCTTATTCATACTTGTTATGATATATCAAACGTTTACCATCATGCAAAAAACTATAGCTGATAGCAAAGACGCAACTTTATTTCTTAACTAAGTTCACAAAGCAAACATCACGTTTTATCATGACTCCAACCCCGACCATTCAACTCCTCGTGAACTTTGCCATAGGCAGAATGTTGGTATTAATTACCGAACAATACTATTGCAAATCAACATAACGTTAAACAACGAAAAGTGGTCCTTGTTTGCTTGTCATGTCTTCAAGATTAGAAAATTGAAACGACACATCAAAGAGAGCAACAAATTTGCATGGTTGGTATTTGTCTAAGTACTAATTATAACAACTCAT
The DNA here is from genome assembly GCF_019186545.1 of Solanum stenotomum. NCBI lineage: Eukaryota > Viridiplantae > Streptophyta > Magnoliopsida > Solanales > Solanaceae > Solanum > Solanum stenotomum. The sequence continues at coordinate 523,780 of NC_064292.1, forward strand.
ATCTAACCACCTTTTAAAATGTAATAGAACTACAATAGTATCAACAATGATATCAGAGCGGGCTCATACATGAGGAGCGTATTGAGAATATAATTAACTAACAAAATAGTGTTTTCTCTAACAACTTAATCTTTTAGGTGAGACGATCACGCACTTCAACAACGAATAAATTAGCGATATATATAGATGAAATATCAGATTAAATTTTTCATTTTCATTTTCAAAACTTCAACTCCTTTTTATTTACACTCCACTTATATTATTTAAATTAATTGTTTTATAACTTAATTACTTAAAAAAAATTGGAAGATCCCTCCAATCATGGGACGTTGAAAGAGACAGTTGGGTTGTTCAACAATGACTTCACAAATCACTATTAATTACTATCTGACAAGCACACATGCATGCATTGTTTTGCCTTAATTGCAACAATTTTAGCACATTATTAAGGCGTTTGGACACATGATAGATTTAAAATCAATGTTTGAAGTCATGTAGATTGTAGTCTCTATATATTACGGTAACAAAAATAGCTTTTAACGACAATAAATATGTATAATTGTAAAGGATGCTAAAGAGCATTAGTTAGTTGGATCACTAGATTCGATGTCGTAATATGCTTTAAGGATATTTACAAAAAAGTGTTAATTGCTTATGAAAAATTGCTTTTGAAAAATAAATTTAGCGGTAGTTAAGTTGTTGCCGTTAATTAATTGTCGCTAAAGATTATTTTTGGTGTAGTGTATATATAATTATAAGTCTCCTTCTCTCCTCTGTGAATCAACTTTAATTTTAGAGTTGAGTTAGATTTAAAAGTAATATCTTCGCATATATTATATCTTTGTATTGCATGTTATAACAAAGAGAAAATATATCAAATCACTCTTAAATTTAGCAGTCAAATTTATTTTAGCACGTTAACAATACGGCCGCTGATTTACCCCCTTATTTGAAGTGAATTAAATACAAACCCACCATATAGCTGACGTGACAAATATTTTTTCTTAGACGCGTAAAAATGTTAATAAATAAAACAAATGGGGTCCTTTTCTTTTCTTTTCATTAAATATATGTTCCATTGTGTAAAAGTCACAAAAAACTTTAGCACCACAGAAAAAAAATTATTTTATACTTTCAAAATTCATTTTTTTAAAGAAAATTTTAAATTTTCTCGACTCCCAATAGAGAAAAATGAGATTTGGCGCTAATGTGGTGTTGATGTAGCAATGACATGACATGTGTGTAATGTACTCTTTATTGTGAGATTGATATTTAATTCACTTCAAATGAGATTAAGAGGGTAAATAAGCAGCCATGTAGCTAAAGTATTAAAGTAAATTTAACTTGTCAAATTAAAGAGTAATTTAATGTTATTTCTCTATAACAAAATAACTCCAAAGGTAAACGTTAAAAGCCCTCGAGGAATTGTAAACTTGGATTTCTAGAATAGTCAAATATTTTACAAATCAATGCATGACATCATGCATATATAACATGGATATCATATATAAATAACCTATGTACGTCCTACGTTGCTCAAATTCTCTAAAGATATTGATATATTTGTGTTGGATCATCCAAAACTGAACTACTTTTAAAAAATTCAACACATATTCGATAACATTATTAATTAGAATCCGAGCAACACTATAAAATACTAAACATTTTAGCCAACGTAACACACATATCAGCAGTTATTCTAATTAATTAATGCTAAAAACTTATTACTAGCTAGCTAGTATTACACATGCAATATTTCAGCAAGAATATTATATTGTTGGGGCTAGCTAGCCCTATTCCTTAATGCCAGTGGCTTTGATAGGGAAAAGTTCTAGGGTTTCAAGAGGCTTGTTATTGCTGCAAGATGGAATAGAATTAGGGCCCATATGATCTGTCATCATCAAGATCCAACCTTGAACATTTGTTCTTATCATGCCATTTTCTATGACACAATGCTTTGGAAAATCAACATTCCCCATGTTGTTCATCATTTGAGTTGATGATGATGATGTGTCTTTTCCTTCACCCTACAAAAGGAGATAATAGAAAGTAATCAGCCAAGAAGTGAACTCAGAATTTGAAAACTTTGGGTGCACTAATATTACATTAGCTCAAATATGAGCTCTAAGATAAACTTAAAATGAAAACAGTAATGGTTCTTCAATACTCTCTGAGCATTTGTGAAGCTATAAATCATTTTATTAACGATAAAAAAGAAATTGTAAAGTTTAATTATTTTCAATTATGAAAAAAAAAGTGACATTCTTTATGGATGGACTAAAAAAGAAAGTGTGTCATATAAATTGAGACAAAAAAAAATATATTTTACACTCCACCAATTTCAATTTATGTGACAGTGTTTGACCAGACATGGAGTTTAAGAAAAAAAAATTAAATTTGTGGTCTAACATATGTATCATAGATATATCAAGGATAACATTGGTATTTTAAGAATTAAATTATTACTAAATATAAAAAGATATAAATCTTTTTGAACTAATTAAAAAGAATAAAAAAAGTGTCAATTAAAGGGACCTTAGGAATATTTTTGTCATTTTTATTATTTTATCCAGGGATAATTGATAAAAGTGAAGTCCCTCGGTTTCATATTACTTGAGTTAGCCCGTTTGGGAAGTCCCACATTGGAGGGGAGGGGTAAAGTGCTCCCAACCAAAGATGACTCCATATCCAGGAGGACTCGAACTCAAGACCTCTAGTTAAGGATGGAGGAGTATTTACCACTCCACCACAACCCTTGTTGATTTTTATATAGTTATTTAATATTCCATCCATTTCAATTAGAGTGATCTAGTTTGATTTGACACGGAATTTAAGAAAAATAAAGAACATTTTTGAATCTTGTGGTCCTAAATTTCAAATGTATACAATTATCCTTTAATCTTGTGGTCTTAAACATGCCACGTGAAAAACTGAAATTGAAATGTTACCAAAAATGGAAAGAGGTTATTCTTGTTTAAACAGACTAAAAAAGGAAGTAGGTCATTCTTTTTGAAACAGATGAAGTACTAAAGATAAGGTGGGAAAAAAATATTCTCTCCGTTTTATATTACTTGACCCCCGTTGATCTGACACACCTCTTAAGGTTAACCTTAATTAGAGATGGATTATACCAAATTAACCTTATTAATAATGTTGCTTACTGTTATTTTATGTAGTTATCTAACACTAAAGGTAGTATGAGGGCGCAAAAAAACAAAGGTAGTATGAGGGAGAAAAAAACAGCTTGATTTACTAAAATGGTTGAGTAAAATAAAATATCTATTTTTGATGTAGGAATCAAATAAAGTGAAACGGATGAAGTAATAAAACTTTTTTTATTTGCTCAAACAGACAAGTAAAATGAAACAGAAGAAATACTTAACTTTTATTACAATATTATCTATACTTGTTCGAACGACTCACAAAGATAGAAGTAATGCATAGATAAATAAACATATATAACATGTACCTGATGAACCAATATGGAAGGTGAGTGAGGGTAAAGTGTATGAAAAGTACTAGGGGGGAAATTGTAGTCAAGATTAATAATATTGGTATTGTTGGTGTTGGGAGTTGTGTGAAATTGATGAGGAACATCATCATCACTAGTAGTTTTGTGGATTTTGTGAAGTATCATCAGTTCTTTTCTGAGTTTTTGTCTGTCCCTAGCTTTGTGATTTTGAAACCAGTAAAATACATTCTTGCATTGAATCTTTCCATAAAGAGAAAGATGAGTTGTTATCTTTTGTACTTGACTAGATGTTGGATTTCTCAAACCTTTTCTATACAAATCTTGTAGAATCATAAGTTGTTGTGGTGTTGGACTCCATCTTGGTCTAGGCATATTCAAGATTCAAAATAAAAAAAGTTTTTTTTTTTTTGGGTTTTGTGTGTTTTTGAGGTAATGTATGTTTTTTTTGTTTCTATAAAGGGTAATGTATAAATAGAAGACGAGATTTAATGGTGGTCCTAATAATGGGGTTGTCATGCTGATGTAGCTATATAAAGTACTTTGATGTATTCAATGATTCTTGCTCCCTCCGTTTCAATTATGTGATGTTTTTTGACTTGACATGAAATTAAAAATAAAATTTATAGTCTAAAATATATGTCATAGATATTATGTGACTGAATTATTTTATTAGGGGAAAAAGGACAAATATATCTCCAAACTATCATAAATAATATGCAGACACTCTCCGTCATACTTTTGGGACATTGGTGTCCTTGCTGTCCAAAAACTAGAGCATATATGCCCTTCACTCTAACGGAAGACTAAAAAGGGACACGTGACACAATCTTATCCGTCGATTCGATATTTAATAAATGTCGGGTCGATGGATAAGATTATGATACGTGTATGTCTGTTAGTATAAATGGTATATATGCTTTAGTTTTTGGACGACATGGCACTAATGTCCCAAAAGTATGACGGAGGATATCCGCATACCATTTATGATAGTTCGAGAGTATATTTGTCATTTTTTCTTTTTATTAAATGTAAAGTGAATATCTTTTGAGACAGACTAAAAAGAAAATTGTGTCGGAGACGGAGGAAGTATGATAGGAGGAAGACTCATTTACTAGGTTAGTTGCTGATTTCGTCATCATCGTCCCTATATTTACTCATCTGACAGTGAATTATGGAAAAAATACAGCATGGGGAATTATGGTAGCAAGGAAAAAGATCTTCCTTTTTTTAAAAAAAAAATATAAGATCGATTGTACGTATGTGTTTAATGTGGAGCCTACTACTCTCCTTCCTATTTTTGTATCAATGCAAAATTATCTTGGGACTGTCGTGAAATGACTGAGATTCTTTAACTTTTGATAAATTATTTTAGGCTTCACTCTCGATAATTAAATTTAGAATTTTAAAACATTATTAACAAAGTTAGTCAAATAAAATGCACCTCTAAAAAAAATTTTATAATGAATATGTTCCGTTAACATAAGTCAAAATAATTGAGAAAAAGTTGAACTCTAAAATCAAGGCATTTGGACTACGTAATCTTTTGGTCAATGTGAAGGCAAGCCACACGGTTTAGCTAGGTTTTCATAATAGCGCTATAATAATTACCATAAATTAGGTTCTTTTAGATTAGGTTTAGAAATTATTGGTTGTTTGGTACATATGTTTGAGGGTTAAATAGGGTTTGAAGGCTAGACATGAGTCAACTCATTTTTTAGTACTTTTTCGGTATCATATTATTTTATCGATATTGATTTGATACATAGTTGATAAAGTCTGAACTAGAGATATACTCACTTTACTAAACTAACTTTATTTATTAATATTTTTGAAACATAAAATTTGACTATTACTATTCTATTTAGTTTGTAGAAAAAATCCATTGTAACTGTACATGGAGATCGAGTAATATGAGACGGAGAAATTACTCAAACAAAGGCAAAAGTTTCCTATAGTAGAAAGTTACATTGCATTCCTCCCTTAATATTTACTCACAGTAGATCATCCAAGTTCCAACTCATATATACTGTCAAAACTCAACTTGTCATGGAGACTGCAGTAAACTTTATTAAAAAATTAAAGTTTTATATTATGTATCATTAATATAAAAAAATATTTTACACTAGGTCGGTCAAAGAATATATATATATATATATATATAAGTCTCTTTAAAATATATGATTTGTCTGTCTATATTAAGTGTACGTGTCAATTATTTTCATTAGATAAATGATGAAAAGGAAATATTAATGAGTAGCTAAATGAACTCTCTAATCACCAAACAAACTAATATTTTGGTTTAATTCTTCTATTTGATCCATAACAACTTGAAATTAATTAATATGAAATACTCTATAGTTATTTAAGTATTAAAATTGAAATAAATCATACTTTCAATTGGACCACAAGTCCTTACTTTGAGCTGATCACATAAGGCTTTGAGTTTTTGTAATCAGAAAGTAATACTTACACCTACCCACAGTACCTACGAATAATCACATTTAATTAATTATTTATTGTCCTTTCTATGATAGGACAAAGCCTGTATAATTAGAGGAAATGAGAATTATTTTGCATTAAATAGAAAAAAGAAATTCTAGATTTTTTATATGAAAAATGATGGTTACTTGTCCATAGAAAATGAAGATCTTTTGTAAAAAGAAATTATAATCGAACACATATTAATTCTTCATGTGTATTATATATTCGATTAAACATTTTACGCAAATAAGAACAAGAATCTAACAAATAATATAAAACTACGAAATTTAAAATTCTTTTTAAATATTTTAAATTTCATATTAATTATTCAAATGAGGAGTAACTAAATTTACATTAGAATACATATATGCAACAAATGTCAAACAATTTTTTAATTAATCCCTAATAAAATCCTTGCTGAAATGAGTGACAGACCCATTTAAACGTTTAAATTGTTAGGAGTCGCTTGGTTGGAAACAAGATATTTCAAGATTAATTATTTCGAGATATATTATTTCAAGATAAGTTATTTCAGGATAAGTTATTTTATTATGTACGAGATAATATATTCCATCACTATGGCAAAAAAAGTAGGATAAATAATTCAAGGACTACTTAATACCTTATACCAGTCGTAGAATAAAATAATCCTACATTTTTTCCTCGAATTATTATACCTCATACCCAACGATTCCGTAGAGATGACACATTTTATTTACAATTAGTTATATTTTTTACACGTCTCCTCTTATGTAGACCTAACTCTTTCTTTGTCTTTTTATATATAATGAGTGAGTGAAATTCAATCAAACTGTCCAATATGTTCTGATATCATATTAAAATATGTGATTATCCTATGATCTAAAACTTAAACCGTTAAAAAAAAACTTTTATTTACTTTTTTAAAAAATAATTTTTTTTTTATATAAATCTTCCTTTGCTATGGTCGGCTAAAATTAGTTTCTCGACTTAATAAGTAGGTTTAATTGCATTAAATGAGATCATTAAATGAAATTGTATTATCATGATCTTTTGCACAAAAAATTCAAATATACAGCCTCCTTTTTTTTTTGCTGCCAATTAATTCAAGGCGGCTAAATAATGTGTGTTGTTATTTGCTAATCTCAGCGCGTAACTCTTCTCTCTCCGACATATCTTTTCATTAATTTCTATACTCCCTTTGCATTCATTAGCACAACATGTGTAAGTAACATTTTTAATTCATCACCAATATGCATAAATAATGAGTAAGTTATACTCCCTCCGAACATACTTCGAAAATAGTCTCTCTATTTTTATAAGATAAAAATATAATTTACATAATCAAAAACAGTTTCTTTATCTTAACAAAGTAATAGTATAATCTGCATATTCAGAAACAGTCTATTATCTTTATATGGTAATAATATAATTTGTATATTTAGAATTTGACCAGAATGGTATTTTATCTATGTTGTTTTATTTTTTTATTTTTTTACCTTTTTAACTTTAATACATTTTAATTAAAAAATAGAAGAAAGATTAGTTTATTTTAAAATAAAAAAATATTATACATTTTTTAAATTTTTAGCCAAATTTTCTGGTCATTTAGCATTACCCTTTATCATTTAACATATTTCTCAAAACATTAAATTATAAAGTCAAAGGATAATATAGTAATATTATCCTATTATTTATTTTTTAAAGAATGTGTCAAATCAATGATTGACAACTATTGTTAAATAGAGAGAGTAATTTGATTTGGCACGAAAATCAAGAGAGATAGAAATTCTTTTAAAATTTATGGTCTATAATAAGTCATAAATACTTGTGTGACAATAAATTAGTCTAATAGAGTATCTCATTAAGGATATGGAAATTATTAGTATTAAATATAGAAAGATGTTTTTTCACACTAATTAAAATAAAGTAAATTATATAAATTGAAATATAAGAAATATCATGATCTCTATTGCACGCTCGTTAAGTAATTATAAATAAAAAAATATTTATTAATTAATTTATCTTTATCCCCTTCAGTAAATATGCACTATATTTAAGGATAATATTAAGTTACTTTTAGTGATATTTGAAAATTATAATATTAATCAACAATTACTTGTTCGAATTTTTCTTTTGTTTTGTTGGTACTTTCATTTTTCATTTTTACTTAATCAATATTGATTTGATATATTTTTTTTAATAAAGTAATAAATTAAATGATCATTTTACTATATCATTCTTTAAATATAATAAATTTAATATTTTAAAAAATGTATTGAAAATTATATATAATTAATAATATTGGTAAATTAAATTAAAAAGTAAATAATAAATTATTTTAAAATTTTTCAAATTAGATAAATTACTTATGGATATCTATTATTAATATGAGTTATGACAGACAAATAAAAGTAGATGATCAAGTATTTGAAAATCATAATATCAACCAATAATGAGCATTTGTTTGAATTCTTCAATTTTATACTAAATATTTGGTTGCGTATTAATATCGATTACTTTCAACAACATTTAATACTAAGGGAAAAATGGGATAAAACTATTTAATGTCATCTTGGCTTACACTTTCTCCATTTTAAAATACTTGCGGTCCTTATTAAAAATATTTATTATTTTAAAAGTATAAGAAAAAAATATTTATTTCTCATTTTACCCTTAGAAGTAATTATTTTTGAATACTACAAACAGCTCAATTATGATACAAAAATAATGTTAAATATTTAATGAAGTTGAAGAGTGATTATATCAGGCATAAATATGAATAAAAATAGTCAAATATTCCTCCTAATTATTATTTTAAGGAATGTGTAAATTAAAAATATAACAAGTATTTTGAGACGAGTGGAGTAAATTAATGAAAAAGTACTTCTTTCGTTTATATTTACTTGTCCATATTTGACTTGGTATATCTCTTAAGAAGTAACAAATAAAATGATAATTTTACTATATCACCCCTAAATTATAATATGTTGAAACATTAATTGAAAATGATACTCCCTCCGTCCACAATTGTTTGGCAGGTATACTAAAAATAGATGTCCAAGATTAATTGTCAATTTAAACAATCAAGAAATAATTAGTCACTTTTTTCCAATTCTACTCTTAATAATAGTGTAGTTCAATTGAAAAGTTATGTGGACTTTTGATATTCTTGGTATTGTAGGGTTATATTAGTCAAATTACACCTTGTATTAAATTTTCCTTGAGGAATGTGCATGACCTTACCCTGACAAACAATTGTGGACGGAGGGAGTATAGTACTAGATAATAAGGGTAAAACAAATATAAAATGATAAATTATCTCTTGATTTTTCAAATCAAATTAAGTGAAAATGAAGAGATGTCTATTTTTATTTGTTTCCTATATTAAAAGTAGATGTCCATTTTATTTACTTATTTTAGAAAATTAAGAGATAAAAATCAGTTAGTTTCTAATCATTCTCATTATTAACTATAGTTTGAGCATGTTTGACATTTCTACTAAAAACCGAAAACCGTTTATTTTTAGAAGCACTTTTTAAAATTAACTTTTTAGAAAAAAGCTTTGAAAAAGCAATTTGTGTTTGATTAATTCATTTGAATAGTATTTTTGATAACAAACTGTGTTTGGATAAAAAATATTTAAAAGTACTTTTGAGAGTCAAATGGCGGAAAAGGACAAGTATCAATGCACTTTAAATATTAAGATTATTTATAGAAAGAAACTACTTTAAATATCTATCAAAAATATTTTAATTAAATTTTTATTTTTATTAAATTAAAACATACATATTCAAATTTTCAATTAATATTTCACATATTCTAATTAAAAAATTAAATATTGATATAATATTAATATGGTGATTTAAAAATAATTAAAAATATCAAGCAAAATAAATTTAAAATTATTTCACAAATTAAATCCACCACAAAAATAAATAAATAAATAAATAAATAAATATAAGGGATATATTGATAAATATGTATATATGATAGAGATATTTTGGTCTTAAAAAAAATAATTTTGTGCTTCTGTTTCTATTTTTTTTTAAAAACACTAGTGTTTAGCTTTATCCCAACAATAAAAAAAAAATTGTTTCTGCTTTCATTCAAAAACACTTTTATTGATTTGTCAAACGCCTTTTTTTAAAAGTATTTTTTTCCTCAAAATAAGTGTGTTTGACCTCCCTACAGTAATACCGAACAAACTCATAGTTTCAATACATTTCTCATATTATTGAATTTATTATATTCAAAGTATAACATAGTAAAATTATCCTTCTATCTATTATTTTTCAAGAAGTGTGTCAAGTTGATACTTGATAAATAAAAAATGAACAGAAGAAGTACTTTATAAATATATTAATTGTGTGATCAATCTCTTTTTTTATTAGTATATAAATTAAAACTTAAAACTCTTTTTTTGTAAATATCTCCATCATCTGATGAAAAATTGGAGATATAACAACTTCATTCATTCATTAATTAAGCCAGAATGCATAATGATGAATTTGACCAGAGAGTAGTACTGATTACTATAATTTTCTCACAACTTAACTTCTACACAGCTTTTTTGAAAATTAGGGCCTACAGAAAAGTAAAGAAAGAGATATAAATATCTGAACTAGAGAGTTGTACTTTTACAAAATGTATGAAACGTCAAATCACTTTGTAGTAATATCATCAATTATTATTTGGTAATTAATTTTTTAAGTTAGGTTTAGGTTAAGAGTCCCATTTGGATATGGAATGGATAATTGGTGATCTTAGACAATTCTCATCCTAATTAAGAGCTAGTTATTGGAGTTGCACAAGGACTAAGGTTCATTTCTGGTATTAGAGTCAGACTCATTTCAATTACTTGTAAGAGTATATTTTAAATTTGTCGATTATGTTATATGGTCGTAATCCTACACTCATGCGACCTGGTTGAATTGTGGAAAGTTGTAGGTTCTATTACACGTCAATCGATTGGAGAATCAAGTACTCATTTAACACTAAAAACTTCTCATACCAGTGGAGTATTTACAGGGCATACTGGAGAACATGTGTGAGCCTCATCTAACGAAAAAATAAAATTCAATGAGGATTTGATTCATCCGACACATACATGTCATAAACATCCTGCCTTTTTTTCTATTTTATAGACTTGTATATAACTATTGAGAGTAAAGGTATTATATATAATGTGAATATTCCATCAAAAATTTTACTTTTAGTTCAAAACGATCAATATGTAGAATCAGAACAAGTAATAACAGAAAGAAAATGTCTGATGAAAAATTATTTTCATGTTCAATTTCAGATAGTACTTTTTTCATTGAGAATCCCTCGTCCCTTTTCGTGTAAATTCCTATCAATGAATTTCAAACTTGTGGGGCCTTATTTATTTCTTCTCTCGAGCCCCGTTGAAAAACCCCTACCCTTCGGACTCAATATATCTTTTGAATTCATATATATGTGGGCACCTGATATTTATGATGATAATTAGGAGGGCGAGGTAATAGCGCATCCAATTAATTGGATTATGTATTTGATTTAAATATAGGGAAAATTAGCTATATAGTCATAATACCTAACATAATTAGTCAAAATAACAATACTTTAAAATATTTATTTAAAATGACAGAATGTCAATATTTTCAAAAGTAATTTGTATTCACATTTTATTATTTATATTTCCTTTTATTAATCAAAAGAGTCCATAATTGGATCAAATTCTAACCAATAACAGATTAAAAATAAAAAATAAATACAAAACTATCCATTAATATCTTCCCACATCTTAGACGTTTCCCACCTTTCACGTTTCGCAATTAAAGTTTTTGTTTTCCCCCAATTTTCACGTTTTTAGATTCTCTTTCTTCAAGTTTTTTGCTCACATTGAAACACAAGGTATTCAAAGCTCGATTCTTCAACAAAATTGGTGGATTAATTCAAGGGATTAATCAGTTGGTAAACAAAATCTAGAGATTAATTCAAGAAATTTTGAATTTGGTAAAGGTAATATCGATTAGTTATTTAGATTTCTTTTGATTTGTTTTCAATATCACCGTCTATGATTTTATTTAGAATTGTACATATTACGGATTTTCAATTAATTTTTTTTATTTTTATTCAAGTTTGTTTACATATTCATCTAATATTTATATATTTCAGATTTTTAGTCGTTTAAACAATTTTTTTCAAATTTCGTTTTAATATTTCAGAAATTCCTCCAAGACGTGATTACTAACATATGAATGGTGGTTAGAATCTCTTCATGGTATTGGCACTAAGGGATCTGGGATCAATTTCAAAGACCCCATTAAAGGTGCCACAAGTTTCCCCCAAGTTATTCTTACTGCAGTTGCTTTCAATAGAACTTTGTGGCATTGGATTAGATCGGCTATTGCAGTTGAGGCAAAGGCTATGTACAATACGAGATTCATTTCAATATGGATGCTAAATTGTATGTCAAATTGATTTGTAGTTCTTGAAGAATCATATTTGTATTCATTTATTTTTTTCACAGCGTAATGTATTTTTTTCAGAATTTTATATCCTTTCCTAAATTGTATTCATTCCAATATATATGTGTATTTGTATTCATTATGATTTTCATGTTTGGGTTTGTATAATGACATTTGTATTTCTTTATTAGTTTGTATTCATTCTAATAAGTATGCCAAATGAAATACAAATTATTAAAATTTCGTTGACAAACAACTTTGGAAGAAGAATTCCCAACTCAAACTTCGATATAATCGGTGTTCTCCAAAACTGAAACTTTCTTTTTTTTTATTATGTTTTCATCATAATTGTATACCAACAACTTTTGCATTTTATGTGCTCACTTTACCATTCAAATTAAAACTTAAAACTGATATTTTATTTTCATAGTGAAAACTAAAAATTGTATCCAAGTGATCAAAATTGTATTACATAACTGCCAAATATATTTTTCTTTTATTTATTACAAAAATGTCACTGATTGTATCCCAATATAATCTAATCATTACATATAAATACGAATTAAGAAAGGATACAAACTTATTTGTATTCATTTTGCATTTGAAATACAAAATGATTTTGAAATACATAATTATTTTTGGAATACAAACTGAGCTAGAAAAATAGTTGCTACAATTTTAAAGTGAAATACTAATAAAATAACAAAACTGGATATTGTAATATAAATACAATTATTTTAATACAACTTATTCTATGTTTTTCGAAAACAATATTTTCAGTGAAATAATAATAATATAACAAACTGGAATATAAATACATTTTAGTTTGAATACAACTTAATTGTATCCAGCAATCACTACATGTCAACAAAAATCTGTATACAACCACTAATTAGTTGATGTTTTTTACTCCATAGTTGTATTCTATCCAGAATTGTTATGCTTGTATCCCTATATTACAAAACATCCGTAAAAAGCTATAAATTCCAATACATGCAAAGATTTCACTGATTTAATTAGGAAAAAAAACAACAATTATACTCGACATATGTAAATATTTCATCCAAACAAGAAAAAAAATCGAAAAAAAAATACCTGGTTGTTTTTCGATTGTTCACTGGATGCGACAAATTTATAGTCCTCAATTTTGAAAAATTTCGTTTAAAAAAATATGCCGAATTCAACTTGAAGAATTTTTGAAAGTTATAAGATGAATGATTCGGAAGACAAACTAAATTATTTCTTTAAAAAAATTGATGTTCATAAGAAGAAAGAAAAAAAAGCCTCGACAGAAAGAAGGAGATTTATAATTTTTTCAAAAGGTAACTGATTTGTATTTAAAATCTTTTTTTACTTTTTTGAATTTTTTCGTTCCATGTTTCTCTTTTCTGTTATTAATTTTTGTATTCTTTCAAATTAATCAAAATAAAATAAATACATAACTAATCCATTAACAAACTAAAATAATGACATTTTTAATAAATAATAAAACTGTTGCTAAGAAGTCCCACTAAAAGATAAAATATTGTTGTTTTGAAAATTTTCCCTTAAATATATCAAGGTACATTTGATATATTTTCCTCCAAATATATAAAAATGATACAAAGGTTTTGTGACTTTATTAAAGGAACTCCCTTATTGGCGACGTAGTAAGATTAAATAATACTTTCTCCCAATATTTTTATTTGTTTGACGTTTAGTATTGACTTGACACATTTCTTAAAGAATAATCACTTTTTAAATATAATAAATTAAATATTTTTAAAATGACCACTATTAATAATAAGAGTAATTAGCAATTAAGTGATAAATTACTACCTCTAATTATTTTTACTTGTTCAGTATTCTAAATCAAGAAAATACAGTTTTTTTTAATGGTTTATCCTCAACATTAATTATTTTTTCTCCAAATTATTTCTCAAGGTTTAAAAATATACATTAATTAATATCAATACTATGATAAAATACTTATATTAATTCAAAATGAATAATTAAAATTGAATTACGAAATAAATAATTTAGTTTTTAAAAATTAAGAAAATAAAATTAAAATATAATAAATGGTGTTATACCAAATAAACACAAGAAGTACAAATAATAAATGAAGAGTATTTATGACATGTCCCAAAAAAAATAATAAACGTGACGTCGTGATAGCCAAATTGAGTGGTTGATCTACAAATATTTCAGCAATGTCATCATTTCTACTTCTGTTATTGTTCATCAATTTAATGTGTCTCTGCTTGAGTGGGTCAAATTAGGGATCTATAGTTATTAATACTTCTAAGTACAAAAATTCTATTTACGTCAGCAAGAAGAGTAAATGATAAAGTGATTTTTTTATTTACTTTTCGATAGTCGATACATAAATAAAAAAATATTATTCTAAAATATATTTATATAGATAAATATTATGAGAGATAAAGGCGAGGATAAGAGTGGTGGTGATGGGGCTATGGAAATTAAAACTGCACCCTTTAGACCAGGTCAAAATAATGATTGTAAATTTAAGGAGGGTAATATTTATTAATATTTTGATAATATTTAATTCTATATTTTGATTTATAAGTTTTACAGGATGATGGTTAGATTGATTATATGAAATATAAAGTGTTGGTTAATTATTAAAACTTTTATGTTGAGAAAATAAGAGTGATAGAGATAAGAATGATGAGTTGGATGTGTGGATATATCAAGAAAGGTAAGATTAAGACGGATGATATTTGGTATAAGGTGGATTGTGAAGGACAGGATGTGGGAAGTGAGGTGAAATGATTCAGAGATGTGTAGATGTTCTGATAAAGAGATATGAGAGGTTGGTTGTAGTGAGTTGAATAATGAGTAGAGGTAGGCCTAAGAAATATTGTGGTAAAGTATTTAGGTAGGATATAACACAACTTCACCGAAGACATATCCGTAGATATTAGAATATGAAGGTGAGAATTAGAACGGAGGATTAATAGGTAATCTACTAATTGGAAGTTCCTTTTTATTTTATTTTTAAAAAAAAAAAAAGAGCAAAAAAGTTGGGCTTTCCTCACAAATTATTGTTGGTTTCTCTACATTTTTCAAATCATTAAATTCTCATTTTAAACCTTGTTTTTTTGGTTCCAAATTGTTGTGGTTTCTTTACATGCTCTATCAGAATTTATGTATATTTTACCAATGTAAAATATCACATGTTTCAAGGATCCCTAGATGTTGATATAGTAAAGGATCGCCAATGGAGGTATTTTAGTGCGTGGTAAATTCTTATCTAAGACTTGTATCATTTGATGATGTCATGTGAATCACTAAAAGAATGTATGAAGTGTATGACTAACCCAATATATAATGAGAGTTTCATAAGGGAACTGAAACAGACTATCATGAGACAAACGATTTTCTTTTTAAAGAGATTCGATTTGAAACTCTTATATATTCAATACTGAAACAATTCCAGAGGTTTTCCCTGGCTTTGTCCATGTCAACAAACAATTCGAAGTACCTCAACTTTTTAGAACAGAATTGAATCAAATAACAATGATTCAAATTACTTCCTTTTAAACGAAATGTGATTTTAAAAAGGAGAATCTATCTCTATACATACAAATTCAATTACTCAAAGTACATTACAAGTTTAAAATTATCATATTTTATTTTCATAATTTTCACAAGACACAGAAAGATCTACGGACCTTCATCTTTTCACACGACACAGAAAAATCTACGGACCTTCATCTCCAAAAACATTTCTCTTACGTTTTAACCCAAAAGGTGTCACTTGTGTATCACAAAGGTCCAATCCATGCCATACACGACGAGGCAAATATCGTCGAAAATAAAACATATTTGAGCTAAAATGAGGTCCTTGTAAGACTTGAACTTGAGCAAAACCAGGACGCCAATCATCACTTCCAGCCAATTTAAGATATAAATAACAAATTGGTGATTTAACACATTGACCAGTGACTTGAAATTGATCAATCATGCAAGATTGAAATGGTTTTCTTGGGATGTCATCAAGAACTTGTGGTTCCAATGGATCAACTCTTCTAACATGTTTAGAATTCAAATGGTTCACTAAAATGTCATTGGAATTTTCATCACCAAACCTTAGACTTACATGATCTGTGGTGTCTGCACCTTTTGTACATGTTGTCTCTATTGTCACAAAATAAGTGCACTTTTCCTGAAAAAAATAATTGTCAAGACATAAGGTATTGTCACTCATTTGAATATAATTATGCTATTCAATTTTCTAATTGTATAAATTCAGAATTTGCATAATTCGGTTCTTGATTGTTTAAATCTAGAATTTATATAATTTGATTCCTGATTGTATAAATCCAGAATTGGTATATCCTTATCCTAACTATTTGTATACGATTTATGAAAAATTCATAATAAATTACCATGTTTGTATATTGGCAAGCGAAATACACAAACAAAGTTCTGAAAAAATCCTGTATAAATACAGAATTTGTATATACTTACCCTATTTGTATATTCGCAAGTGAAACATACAAACGGAGTTTTGAAAAAATCCTAAATGTATAAATATAGAATTTGTATATACTTATCTTGTTTGTATATTCACAAGCGAAATATACAAATCGTAACCTTCATAGCAAACATAACTATAGTTATGAAGCACAATTACAGAAACTATAGCTATAGAGCCTTATTATGTCTAGTATTTTTGCTATTTCTGAAATATTCTCTTAAATATATTATCATACCTTCTTTTTTGTTGAAAGGCTATCACTTGTGGGCTTGATGGAAACCTCCGAACCTGAAGCAAGAAAGATAAAACTTATGATATAAATAATTAATGTTATTCTAAATTTGATTATTAATATCATCTTTAATTAATCTATTGAGATTAATTTGATATAAAGAAATTAAGAAGAACATTAATGAAACAAACATGCATTTGTTTTTATATATAAGAAGTTTAGTATATATTTGATACTCATTCTTTGCTTCATATGGACAAAAAGGAAATATTCTTGGATGTTTAGATTACTTGAAGATAATAACCACCTTTCAATGATATTAAACTTCTTGTTTCATTTGCTTTTAGAGATAATTAATTAACGCACTAATGTTTTGTTTGTTGTATTGAAATTAACATGTATTGCGTAATTTTTAAATTTTTTTTTTAAACTCCTTTCACCAATATGATAGAAAGGATACAAAGAAGATTTTGAGAGACAATTTTGTCATTAATTGTACTAATACTACATTAGAAAACACTTAAAAATAATGATTGATAAGAAGTATTGAAAGATATTTTAGAAATTTCTTCATATTTATATTTATTTTTCGTATATTTGTCACTTGAAGATAACCTTACTTTGCCTCAAAGGAACGGATTGCTTTTGTAGAGAAAAATTCAGAGATCATTTGGTTCAAAGAAATGAATAATGCAGAAATTAATTATGTAATAATTAATATTAGAGGTACAGGTGATTATGCGTTGCTAATTGGGTCAATTTTTTGTTAAAATCGAAATTGAATCAATTTTAGTTAGATTTTTTCAATTATTAAAATCAAACTAAACTAAAGTTAATATACATTTATATTGTGCTTGATTTGTGTCATTTGAACATAACTTGCGTCACTAAACTTATTCCTTAAGCTTAATTTCTTTTGTATGCCTTCAGACATAACTTGTGTCACTGCACTTATGCCTTGCGAATTTTATTTTGCTGTCAAATGCAAAAGCAAATGCAGCAAGACTACTTCAAACACAAAACTGAAGTCCAAATAGATTGTTACAAGTAACTTAAGACTACTTCAAGGTCCATGTATAATTTACATTTTAGATTATTAAACTTTAAGCCGTCTGTAGAAGATGCCAAGCAATACAATGCCAAATTTCCAGCTAACACATCATTTTTTTAAAACTATATTGATGCTTTACCAAATACCAAACCAGGTCTGCCAAAAAAAAAATGTTAACTCACAAAGAACAACCAGAAATTAAGCCTTAAATGATGGTTTGGAGCAGCATGTAACAAATGTCTACTTTAAATATTGGTATCAGTTTTAGTTAAATACTAACAAGAAGTACAAGGAATCCTTCAAACTGCAAAAAATCATGGAGTGTTTCAAATTCTGCATCTCCTTTCTTGTCCTTCAAACTCTCTTGACCATTTCACGTATAACCGCGACAGTTTCACCAAGCTGTCCTGTGGTTTTCAGAGAATATATTGGAGCTCTAGGCAAGAATGTAACATTTTCTGATGTTCCAATTAATCCGAACGTTAAGTTTCACTTCCTCCTCTCCTTTGCTATAGACTACACAAACACAATTTCACCACAACCAACTAATGGTGACTTCCTGATCTATTGGGACACTGATAACCTCACCCCTTCTCATATTTCTTCTATCAAGGCTAAGCATAAAAATGTAAAGGTAGGTATGAGTCTTGGTGGTGATACAGTGAACGGTAAAAATGCCACCTTTGCTCCTACATCGATTACATCTTGGGTGAGAAATGCAATATATTCAATCACCAAGATAGCGAAAGAGTATAACCTGGATGCAATAGATATAGATTATGAACACTTCAATGTAGATCCAGATACATTTGCAGAGTGCATCGGGAGACTGTTGTACTTCCTTAAACAAAACAATGTCATCTCTTACACATCAATAGCACCATATGCAGATGATTCAGTGCAGGTGCATTATTTAGCACTCTGGAGAAAGTATGGTCATCTAATAGACTATGTCAACTTCCAATTTTATGCCTACGCGAAGGGCACAACCATTCCTCAATTCCTGCAGTACTTTGAAACACAGAGATGTAACTATAAAGGAGGCAAGATTCTTGTGAGTTTTGGAACTAATAATATTGGCGGCTTGTCTCCTGAACATGGATTCTTTGATGCATGCACCATACTAAGGAGCCAGGGGAAACTTCACGGTATCTTTATTTGGTCTGCAGATGACTCTATGAAGGATCATTTCCGATATGAAAAGCTGTCACAGAACCTCTTAGCAAGTGCAGCTTAGATATCTTGCATCGATTTAAGGCAATATTTTGTAGGCCATGACAAAAGATAAAAATTGGAATGCTAGAATGTTATTTCTTATTTCGGAGACTTCTCTAGGAAATAAGACATGTATGAGGTTGTACTTGTATTGTGGTCTTAGAATCAAAATATTGATGCAAACAAGTTCAGATTTACGATTATGTGCTAAAGCTTACGACTCACAGAAAAATAATTATGTTTTTAAATATAGTTTAGAACACTAAAAGGACTGACACGAAGCATTTCACCAAAACGCAAAACATGTCAAGTAGACTGACCAGCAGCTCTATTCAAGTCTAAGCATGTAGACGTGTTACAACACCTATACCTGAGTACAGATATGTTATAAAATGCAGCAGCATGCGTGAATATAAAGGTTAAGACTAGCAGGCACTTGGTTTCCATTATTATGCCTTGAATTAGTCGCCTAGAAAATACACAATTAAGAATTTTCCGGTTTCAAAAGCAAGCAATCTGTTCAGTATCTTGAGTAAAGAAAGTAAAACGTACAAGTTCCTTGACCAGCTTGCAGTCCCACCAGCATATGTCCTGTATTTTCCCAAACCCTTGCACTTTGCTTCATCTGCATCATCACTCTCAATGCATTTGGCGCGAAATATTTCTAGGCAGATGGATTTACCTGGTTTAACTTTCAATATCATGTGAGAATTAGATAGAAGTGAGAAAAGCTCTCCAAAATTGTGCTACTACTATGTTATTCAAGTGAGGAACCACCATTTAGTGTCTATGCACAAGCCTTTCAAACATCCTGCGGAATAACTTATTCCAGCTTATTCTTACAAACAAGAAAAAGACAATGCAGTACCAGCCGTTCAAAGCATTCATACCCAACAAGTTGTCATATAAACTGTCCAAATTTGATCACTTACCTAAGAAGAAACAATTGAGCCGTCCTTAGAAATGCCAAGAAAGACAATGATTGGCTTCCAGCTGACACATAATCTATTAATAGTATGGATGCTTACAAAACCAGGTCCTGAAAAGAGACAAAACTCACAAAAGAACAAATAGAATCTAAACCTTATAGGGTAGTCGGCAATGGATACAACAAATGACTTGTTGAAGGAGAAATATTTTAATAGGCATCTACTTTGGTTAAATACCAATAAGAAGTACAAGGGATCCATCCAACTACAACAAATCATGAAGTCCTTAAAATTCTGCATCTCTCTTCTTGTCCTTCAAGCTCTCTTCAACATTTTCCCTACGATTGAGGCAGTTCCAGCTTTCTGCCCTGGGGTTTTCAGAGAATACATTGGAGCTGAGGGCAAGAATGTCACATTCTCTGATGTCCCAATTAATCCAAATATTGAGTTTCACTTCCTCCTATCCTTCGCTATAGACTACACGAACACAAAATCACCAGAACCCACTAATGGTGATTTCCTGGTTTATTGGGACACTGATAACCTCACCCCTTCTCATATTTCTTCCATCAAGGCTAAGCATAAGAACGTTAAGGTAGGAATGAGTCTTGGTGGTGATACAGTGAATGGTAAAAATGCCACCTTCACTCCTACTTCAATTACCTCTTGGGTGAGAAATGCAATATATTCAATCACCAAGATAGTGAAAGAGTATAACCTGGACGCAATAGATATAGATTATGAACACTTCAATGCAGATCCAGATACATTCTCCGAGTGCATTGGGAGACTGTTGTACTATCTTAAACAGAACAATGTCGTCACTTACACATCAATAGCCCCATATGCAGATGATTCAGTGCAGGTGCACTATTTAGCACTCTGGAGAAAGTATGGTCATCTAATAGACTATGTCAACTTCCAATTTTATGCCTATGAAAAGGGCACAACCATTCCTCAGTTCCTACACTACTTTGAAACTCAGATGTATAACTATAAAGGAGGCAAGATTCTAGTTAGCTTTGGAACTGACAACAGTGGTGGCTTGTCTCCTAGACATGGATTCTTTGATGCATGCAGCATACTAAAGAGTCAGGGAACACTTCATGGTATCTTTATTTGGTCTGCAGATGACTCTATAAAAGATCATTTTCTATATGAAAAGCTGTCACAGAACCTCTTAGCAAGTGAAACCGTTTAAGATAATCCTTTGTAGGCCATGTTCAGTGTTTGAAGTAGTTCGCTTACTGTGGTCTTAACATCAAAAATCCAGATTTACAATTTCTAAAGGTGCTAAAAACTTAATCTTTGCATAAGTATTGAGTAATATAGTCTGTTTAATGCATTCCATGACAGACCAGATATAGGACAAATGCAAGGAAATATGATAATCATAGGACATGAAATGTACTCATGGAATTAGTGAGGTGCACTACCCAAACAATTCCATTAGATTTGTGTAAAAGTGATGAAACATAGGCGCTTCACGTGTGTAATTCATTTTTTAAAAATTAATTTTATTATTTTCTTATTCCTTTCCATTTTCTTTTTATTTCTTCTTCGTTTCTTTTCTTCCAGCAGCTTTTCCTCCTCAACCCATGGAAATAGTTGAGGTGCACACGCTGGCTCGAACACCACGGTTATTAAAAAAATAGGACACAGATGCAAAGCTTATAGCAGCACACTTCCCAACTTGCCAGGGAATCTAACAAAATGTAGAAAGGACTACATGTAAATACCTTCCTCAAATCTATTTTTGTCTAAACAATATGCCTATCCACTATCCAAGGTCTATAGAAGATATATGTTTAGACAAAATAGATTACTATCAGATATATGTTTAGACAAAAAAACTAAAACACAAGCCATACACCTTGCAAACGTCAAGTAAGTAAAATATATTACTATCAAATATAAGTTTAACATGCTATAACTAGATGAATACATATTTAGAGTCCAAATGGAGGAGATGTGATCTTAAAAGGAATCTACGCATCTGTAAAAGTATTAAGTCAATGCAAATATACCCACACAACAAATCAATCAACAATTGACAGTAGCTAACTTGAAAAAACAAATCAAGTTTCCAACATATATATTTAGAGTTCAAATGGAGAAGATGCTTTCATGCATTATAAAAAGGACAAATTGTTTATAGAATCGACAACTACAACATTAAACGTAGCAACCAAGTTCATCTCATGAATTCCAATGGCAAATTTCTCTTTTCTATAAGAAAAATAGGGTAAGTACCCTTCACGTGTCATACTGATTCTTTTTTACGAGCCAAGTACGTAAATTACACTTTTTTACTTAAATTTTCAACATACTTGCACATACTTTTTTTCGAACAGAAACAGTGTTTGGACATTGGGATGGATATAAATGGAGTTATGATGGAGTGGCTAGCAAAGAGATACCATGGTTTCAAGTGAAGAAAACTCACAATGTCCGTAAAGGAGATAAACTCACCATGTACTCCTCTCCTAGTGTCACGTACAAGCTCCCCGCAAGCAGCAACCATTTCAATTCATATAGTTAGTTACCTTCACTATTGAGTTAATCTTTTTTTATTTGACCCAAGAAGTATAAATTTAGAAGTTGCATCCTCCTAACTACTCACATCACCGAGGACATGACTCTAGATAGGAAGGAGTGGAGGTCGCGTATTAAGGTTGAAGGTTAATAGGGTTAGCGGGTTGTCTTTCCTTGTGAGGGTGTGGGTTGGTAGCGTTTGTAGTAGTCCTAGCCTGGCACTTGTAGTTCTTGTCTGTGATCCTATAGTCATTTGTTGTTTACTGCGCTTCGCCTCTCATAGTATTTTCTTGTTGTTACTGTCTCCGTTGTTGTTTATGCCTTTTTTCATATTGGATGTTATGTTATATATTGTTTCCTCCTCTCTTGCGTGGTTTGGTTGTACTTGAGCCGAGGGTCCACCGGAAACAGCCTCTCTATCTCCACGAGGTAGTGGTAAGGTCTGCGTACACTTTACCCTCCCCAGACCCCACTTTGTGGGATTTCACTGGGTATGTTGTTGTTGTTGCATCCTCCTAACTACTTAGTAGTTATAAAGAACTGTTGGAGTTGAAACAGGAAAGCTATAAAAACTCCCAACAACAAAAATTAGTACTAAAATTTATCAAATGGAATAAAGGAAACTCATATTAGAGAAGCAATAAAATCAAGAATAAAATGATAGTTATAGATGCTAATAAGCTTGCCTTTTCAGAGATTAAAAAGCCATGGGCGGATCCAGAGATTAGAAGCCAACAATCATACATTGAGAATACTAAAACATACAAATTTATATATGTTTTCTGCCATTTCTTGGAGTTCAAAGTTCTCTCTTCTTTAGTTGAGGTTACTCTCCTCCTCCCCTTCTCCCCTCACCCTACCATGATTTCTGTTGCTGGTACATTTGATATTGCCAAGCTATGCTTACACTAACCAGTGAATTTTTGCCATTACTGCTTATTGTCAAACTCAACTAATTATCTGGATGTGCCACCTTTTGGTTGATACAGAGCTCTCTATCTCACATGTTTGATTCTTTACTATGTCTAAGTCGTAACTTTGATTTCAGGAAAGTGCTTACAAAACATATTTACGAGTCTGGTGCTTTGTCCTGTGGAGATGGAGCAATATCGAACGAAAGACCTCTAATTAAGAATGGAGATATCTCAACTGTCTTACCCACTCTTGCTGATAATGTACATTATGATAGCTTCTTGTTAAAACATGTTAATGGGTTTACATGAATGTGAAACATTGACTAGCTTGCAGTTCAACCAGCATAATTCATCCCAAGTGAACTCTTGCTCCTTGTTGAATTGCTCAATTCAAATCCTTTAGCTCAAAGAAGGCAGTCAGACAATGTTAACATAGAAAAACAGATTCGATAAAACATTCTCTGGTTCTGAAGTTAACTGAACAACTCCTTTAAAACTTGCATTCTTTTCCATTTCCTCTTCGACTGAAGCTAATGGACAACCTAGCTACAACTTTCAAGCGTTCAGCATGTGAGAACTAGGAAGAAGTGAGAAAAACATATCCAAAAGTGTGCTATTGAGTCATACAAGTGAATAACCACCACTTAACCAACCAACAACAATCTCCAATAATTAGCAAAGAAGTTACACAAATTTAAATAATGTGAAGAAACAGAAATGAACAAAAACATGTTAGCTTTGATTTGCTCAATGTATACAACCATATGCTTCTGCTTGTAATATAGATTGAATCCGAAAAATGCTACCTATACTAAAAAAAAAATAGTTTGAATCCTAAATTCATTCTGATATGTAGACCATATCAAATTTGAATCATATCTCGACAAAATTACTTGAAACGATATATCAATACAGCTCTAGCAATGATAAACGCAAGGGAGAGGATTTCCGCAGGTGTTACACTAACTCTAATCCTCAACAATAGTAGCAACAACAGCAACTAGACTCAACTAAATTCAATTACTCATCACCTTCAATTCTTCTCTTTTTACTCTTTTTCTTGCTACTCTGCTCTGCTGAAGCAGAACCAGCATCAGGATCCATACTCTTCCCATCTTCTTGCACCTTCCCCACCTCGTGTTCACTGTCACCAGCACCACTATCCTTCTTTTTCTTCTTCTTCTTCTTCTTCTTATTATTATCTCTACTCGTCAAACCATCTTCCTTAACTTCCTTCAACTTCAGCTCCCCATCTATTTTAACAAACTCCAGCTCATTTTTGTTGGATGTTTCCATCTCTTCTTCCCCTATATCGAGTTTTTGTTCAGTCTTGATCAACTTATGACCCTTCACTTTATCAATTTTTGATGAATTTTTGGTCTTAGCCTCAGCTTCCGGGTTTTCTTCCTTGACAAGATTCTTGCTTTTCTTGTTTTGTCGGAACCCATTTGGGATATCTTCATTCTTCACTGTACTTTCAACCTTTAAACCCACATCCCGATTATTCTTTTCTGAAATTTCTTCAACTTTGACATCAGGCTCCTTTTTCACACTGAGTTTCTGCTGAATCTTAACAAGCTTGTTGAATGAATCAGCAGCACCTCGGAGATATAAGGAAACAGCATGTGAAGCTTCGTGGTCTGATGCAGCAAATTTGGAGAGGGATTTTGCTGCGGCGGAGAGAGAGATTGGGATTGTAGATTCAACTTTAGCTGATACCCTCTTCATTTTGCTATGCTTCTGTTGAGCTAGGATTTTGTTAGGGTTTTATGATTTTAACTTTTGAGTTCCACTTGACTTTCTACCTATTTCAAAATCAGGGTTTTATTAATACTAAATAAATAAAATAATTTAAGGCCCGTCATACGGGCCCAATATAATTTAATAAGTATATCATAATCTCTAAAAAAAAGTTAACATTTAAGAAAATTACAAAAATCTCCTTTCGAATACATTTCTATTCCTCCCGGAGAAAACGATCAAAATGTATGAGGGTTGCTTTACATTAATCCTTAATATATTCCACACAATTCATATTGTCCTTAATGTATTATAAAAGGTACTCAATTTGGTCATTTATCCTAAAAGTAACAAATCCATAAGTTAAATTTAACGGCAGGCCCACTAAAAAAGAAAATACCAAAAGCTCCCATCTCCTTCATCAGGCATAGCTGAAAAGCTTGGCCTAATTCTTCTCCCTTCTCTCTTCTCCGGCGATTATAATGTTCTAGACCATTGACACACCATCGCTCGTCCACCAGCCAGTCGTTGCTCTCCACTTTAGTCCCTCCTCCACCCATCCTCTGTTCCCACTGTTTATTAGCCCTAATCCAAAATTAGGATTTCTAAAAAAATTATATTTTTTAGTATTAAATTAGAAAATTAGTTTATCGTTTTACATTGTTATTGATATTATAAGATTTGATCCTATATTTAGAATTGTTAATGTCTCTATTGAGAGCCAATTGTATATGTGTTCGTCACAATTTTTTTTAACAAACCTTGTGTTCCTGTGTTTGAGGTAACATTTTTCAGCTTAAATTTGTCATAGGGGGTTGATGAAGCATCAACCAAGCAAATTTCATGTTGAAGACATTGTAAAAACGAATTCACAATTTATATAAAATAAGATGAACTCGGTCCTTCAATGTTTATCAAAAGTAGAACTCAATTATCTATACCATACTTTTGAGAAGTAATATTTTAAAAGTGGAAGAGGGATCCTTTTGATGGCTAAGGTAAAAAAAAAACAACACACAAACTCTCTGAAACAAATCTTCTGATGGGAAGACATAGATAATGAAGGAGAAAGGGAGCTTTTGGTATTTTTATTTTTTCATGGTCCCCAACGTTAAATTTAACTGATGGATTTGTTACTTTTAGGGCAAAAGATCAAATTGAGTACCTTTTATAATACATTAAGGACCATATGAATCATGTGAAATATATTAAAGATCAAAATAAAGTAACCCTCATATATTAGGGACCATTTTGATCATTTTCTCATTCCTAGAGCCATCCCCTCTCGGAGAAATACCTATCCCCTCTCGAATTCATTTTCGCAAGAAGTAATGTATCATTTGCAATGTATCAGACAATCAAGGAATGTATTCGAAAACAATGAAAAATTCGAGATTTTTGTAATTGAGGAAACTTTCGGGATAGGATGTAATTAGCCCATAATATATGAAATTTTTGTATTTTAAACTATTTTTTTCAATAAACAACTTCAGGACATCACTTAATAATCTGTTTCAAATGTTCATACAACATAAATGTGTCATTTACAACTCAAATTGAGAAAGTTGAATTCCAAGAAATTCTATGCAGCAAGGAAATAAAGAATTGTGTTAGATTATGAGTTAAAACATTTCGTGTTTGAGGAATATATAAAATGCTTAAATCTTTGAAAAAGTTCATCGATCTTCATATATTTTCGCAAGTGATATCTATAGTCCACAATGTTGTTATCTTCTTTTTGCAATATTTGCACCATAAAATTTGCATTTGATAAAATACTAATCATTGATCAATTAATTAATAAAGACTGATTCAAATCTCTATTGCTTCAGCTTACAAAAAGTTCTTGAGATGATGAAGAAACAGACCATTCTTGAAAGCCTAAAAAATAGTGAAGGAGACGTATGGATGTTTCTAGACATATGTTGTTGTGTCTGTGTTGGGAAGTCTCTAATAGAAATTGGATATTGTGTAAAATTACAAATATAGCCTTGATCGTCCTAATTTATCATGCTTCTATATAGTAGAAATCTATAACATAACTTTAATTAATATTATTAAATAGTATTTTGTATGGATAATATTCATTATCACTCTATTCCTAATCATCCGGCACCATCACTAACCACATCTGCCATCATGGCCACCATTATCCTCGTTAACCATCAACCATATCTGATATCATAATTGTTAACCATTACTTTTAAGTGTTACTACACTTACCTCCTCAATCATTATAATTATATTCATTAGCACCATTCTTATAGTCTTTGTAGCCACAACCACCTCTACAACCATTATCATCACTATAGACTTTTTTTTTTTATTACCAACAAACTCTATCATTAAAACTAGCACCACCACCAGTTACTATCATACATTCTTCGATTACAAACATCATTGTTGCCACCTACATCATTACGATTAGCCACTACCATCAATGCGATCAATCTTTACTATCAACCACCTCTATCATCATAACTAACAACACCACCAACTATTACAAACACATCATCAACCACCACATATTCTTCGGTCACCACCAATTACCTACTAACATCAATTAACTTCACCAGTACAACCACCAACACCACAATCATTCACCTCTATTATGACAATCATCACAACCCCAACCAACCACCTTCACCATTACAATTAGCACCACTATATCATAACTAGCCACTAATAACAACTAATATTCTACAACCATCACTATTAACTATTTCTACAATCACTATCAAGCATAATTGTTTCATTTCTTTTATCAAAAGTATACTATCCTCAGATTTTAAGCAACAAAAAAAAAGCTTGACAGTTGACACAAATTATATATAGTTAAACAGTGGAATGTTACTTTAGAAAAATTGTGGTCATTCACATTCACAAATAAAGAGGTTCAAGATATACATTTTAAATAATTAAATATTAATATGCTTCATTCAAATATTCTAAACACTAGAATAGAAAATTGGAAAGATTACTCATATAAGCAAACATATACTAGTTAATTACTTAACTATAGTTTGCTTTAATTACAATTTGTGACCTACTTTTAGCTATAATTACGCGGCTCAACTTTCTAGTTTTGTATAATTCACACTTTTGTATAATTTGGAATTTGTATAACTTTTGTATAATTCGGAATTGTATAATATAATTTGTATACTTGTTTACACTTTCGATGTTTGTAATTGTATAAATTTGTTATTTCGAGTTTATACAAAAATAACTGAATTATACAAATGTACTTGCGAATTATACGAACCTACGAATTATACAAATCCGCGAATTATATAAACGAGGCTCCTTAAACTATAGCTACAACCCGTACATATACAAACTATAGCTATGAAACATAATTAAGTTTATTATCGTTGTGAAAGTTCTTGTAAAAATTATCTATATCAAAGGAATTGAAAGCCTATAAATCCATTCAATTCTTTCACTTTATCATCAAATATAAACTATAAAGTATTGATATGTTGGGACCACTGACTAGACTGAGGGAAGCAGATCTAATTTGGATTTCTACTATGCTACCTAGACAAAGGGTGATTATGTGGCTAGCATACCAGAATAAGTTGCTCACATAGAGGATGATGAAGTTTCAAATTTCAGTTATAGGAGACACTGACTTTTGTTTGTGTGCAATGACTACGCTAGAGAATCAACAACAACTTTTGCTTTCTTTTTCTTTTTTCTTTGCAAGTGCGTTGGAGGTCTAGTTCAAAGCTGTATAATTTTTCTAGAAGGGGATTTAGATCACTAGATGCTCTTAGATTGTAAAGATCACTAGATTGCTAGTTGATTAAGTTGTATGATAATATTCACATCTTATTGCAAAAAAAATAAAATAGTTACATATAGTGATTGAATAACACAATGCTCACAAACATAGTATTTCCTTAATTTTATATTATTAGTTGTTCATTTGTGCTTACACACCTATTAAAAAATTATAAATAAGAAGAATTGTTTTATTAATTTATCTGTGTTATAAAATATTATAGTGTGGATGTCCACTACACCAAGAAGTTACTCTCACCCATTATCTCCATTACTTTCCTCCATTATGAAGATAACCATAACCTCCATAACCTCCAACTTTATAACACCATTATTCTTGTAACCTTTCACTTTCATAACCTCCTTCATTATATTCATATTAATGTCATGTTTATGACTAACCTTTTGTATGCCTCTATGTTACACTATAAATAGAGGTAAGGGTTCATATTGTATACACTTGAAGACTTGGAATAATAAGAAAAGCTCTCATCTCTTGTTTTACTATTTCTATTGCTATCATCTTTTATATTTCTTGTCTTGTTTTACTTTAGTTTTACAACAATCTGTAAGTTTTTTTTTTTTTTAAAAGGAAAAACAACTAAAAAATTGAGAGTGGTGAGAATCGAACCCACAACCCTTTGAAAGGTGGCGAAAAAACTAAACAATATTTGCCAACTAACCTAGAACGAACTTTGCTCTCGCCGCCTTCGTTTTTAATTAAGGCCACTTAGGGTTTCTCTGTACTTCATATATAAACCGTCCATTGTTGTCACTGGCGCCCCATAAACCCCAGTAAGCATCTGCTTAAACCCCAGAAAAAACTGTCCTTTTTGAGTTTCCTGGGTGGTGCCCAGGAAGATGAAGAGAATACAAAATTCGTTGCAAGTCACCAAACAGCCCTACATTGAAGATGTTGGCCCTAGAAAGATGTTAGTAGTTGTTGATCATTTTTTTTTTTGATTATGTTTTCTGTTTTTTTGAATGTTGTTTGGGGTTAATGTTTTCATGATTGGATTTTGATTGTATCTATTTTGTTTTTATTGTTGTTGGACAGAAAAAGCATTAAATTTTCTCTCTTCTCTGAGTCTGAAATTTTGAAATCAGCTGAAGTTGAAGTCTACCTTGGGCTTTACTATGAATCTACTAAAAAGCCTATTCAAAATGGCTTGTTAGACCCCCGCATGGTAACTCTCTTATCTACATTGTTCATCGTGATAGAAGGCTATACTAGTATATAATTTGTGGTTCAATTTATGGAGGGATAGTTGTTGCCCTGGATTCTTTTTGGGGTTGCAGGGAGCAAAATGCAGTTTAGTTTTGTTTCTTGTCATAAATATACAATTTTTACACCAAATTAAGAGAAATCTGACTTCCCAGAATGATGGTATGCCGTGCTATCTATTCTTGAGCATCGAGAGACGACTGTAGAAAAGGAATGTGAAATTCTGTTTTCTTATAGATGAATGTTATCTTTAGTTTCTAGCTTGTATCCTTTTGAATTTTGAAGATTTTGATGCAAGGAAAATAGCTTTCCATTTGTTTTAAGAAGTTGGAACGTGTAGAACAGTAATTAGGTTCGTGTGTGCATTAGGAGTCTTTATGGTTAGAGACTTGTATCTCTGTGTAGAGATAACTGTGAAATTTGGAGTATTTCTAGTTTCAGGGAACTTCTTCTTTTTTTGTTGGGGAGGGGGTGTTGTGGTGGTGGGGTGAATGAGAACTCTCGATTTGTCTTAGAAGATGAATTTTGTAGTATTGGAATGAAATGGGCCTAATAGAGCAAAATAGATGAAATGAGGAATTAGTTTTTTTTTTGGAAAAATTACAGAAATCCCACCTTTTAGTTTACTTATTACCATTATCCCCTATAAGTTTTACAAATCTCCAAAATCCCTCATTTTCGCACATCAGATTAGTGTATCAGCGCTTATATTATTGTATCCGTTTGAGGGATTTCTGTAATTATAAACTTTTAAGGGATAAATTGTAATTTTGCCTTAAAAGTATGTGATTTCTGTAATTTGCCCCTTTTTTTTTTGGTAGTGCAGTGTGAAAAGGGGGGGGTGTCTCAAAATAGGATAATTATGCTAAGATAGCATGTCTATTTGTTTTTGGAGCATAGCATATGCAACCTTTTCGGAGATGAGTATTTCAGGAATGAAGACTTAGACTTAATTGGTTTGGCATGAAGTTTGTCTTTTCTAGGACTCTGATAAAGTACAGCCAAACACTCTCAGTAAGAAGAAAGTTGAGAGAATTGCTTGCTTATTCCTTCAAGCTTAGTTGGAAAATTCATAGTAAATACATGTATACAATTTCGGTTTAGCTAGAATTAAGATCTCTGTGTTTCATGAGTCCCAACTCTGACAGAACATGTGCCGAATACTATCCAAGAGACGAAGAAGTTGGATGAGAGCACCAAAAGAAAAATTAAACAAGAGCACCAATTTTAATTTCCAAAGTGGAATTTCTATTTCTTCAAAAGCTGTTTTGTAATTTTGCTCTTTTCACACCATAAAGTTCTCTATAGACAAAAAGTTTATGTTGTTGGTGCTTCTTTGCTTCTTTCCTCATGCGAATTTAGGACAGCAGAAAGTCTATAAAAGGATTTTTTGGTAAAGAATGGGAAATAAATCTTAGTTTAAAATTACGAGCTGTTCTACAGGTTTATAATTGCCAACAATTGATGAGCCACTCATAATAGTTTGAATGAGCAGAAGCTAAATGAAGTTATATTGATTTAGGAGTAGATGATGGAACAACAACCTTGAGCTTTGTGTTTCTCTCTGAGAATTCTCTTTATATATTTTCTGTCTACCAATTACTTTTTTGTGTCTTTGATGCTGATTTCCATATCTTGATTATAGGAAGTTTTGGATTTCAGGGACCTCCAAACAAGAGTGGATGTTGTGAAACATGTCATGGTAATTTTAGAGAGTGTCCAGGTCATT
This sequence comes from Solanum stenotomum, assembly GCF_019186545.1. Taxonomy (NCBI): domain Eukaryota; kingdom Viridiplantae; phylum Streptophyta; class Magnoliopsida; order Solanales; family Solanaceae; genus Solanum; species Solanum stenotomum. The sequence continues at coordinate 556,006 of NC_064292.1, forward strand.
ATGGGTACTTGGTTCTTGCTCTACCAGTTTATAATGTTGGATATTTAGGCACTGTGGTGGACATCTTGAAGTGCATATGCAAGGTGATATCTTGTTTGAACTTAACTTCTTTAATATTATACATCATTAGGTGATTTGTGTTTTAATGATTGAAAAAGCTATCCGTAGTTAATCTTTTCTGGTACGTCAACTTTTTACAACTCCGGCAGTTTTACTGGTACAGTGGCTGAAAATTTAATTTTTCTTCCACATCATATTGGTAGTAGTGAGGAAAAGTAATACCCAAATTGTTAGAAATTACTTTGGTTGAAAAAAGAGTCATTGGTAACTTTAATTTTAAGTTGTTAAATGATTAAATTTTGTCATAGTTTTTATGCTAAATCAAAGTTTTAGAAGTGTGAAAAGTATTCAGAGACGTTAACCAGCATAATGAGAAAAAAACACCTACTTTCCTATTATCCTCAAGGCAAATAAAACAGTATGTGGATCAACAGTCTAGATTATTGATGTAATACTTCTACTGTTAGAATTCTTAATTTTTTTTTTGATGCAATACTTGTGTAAACTGCCAAATTACAGCAAAAAATTTTCAGTTTAGAACAGACAAGAGAAATAGGTCATTTATTAGAAATAGGTTGCCTTTCTGATTGATATGACATAAATATTTTAGATAATTGCAGTTGTCGCAAACACTCTCAATACAGAAAAAGATAAGAAAACATGGGTATGAGCTTCTTAGAAACATCCCCCCCCCCCACGCGCACACACACACACACAAAAAGAAGCATGTCTGGTCCTTATGAACACTTTTGTTTCTGGTTGAAAAGAAAGAAGTAGAAATGCTCATAGAGATCAAAATGTGAAAGTCATTTTGGTAGAACCTGGTTCGGGGGCACAAAACATTTTTGAAACAAATTCAGAATAAAGAAGCAGAGGTTTGTACATATCACGGCATTGACGTCATGTTTGATTGATGAAATTGTTTCACCCAGAAAAAGAATGAAGGAAAGAAGAAGTAGATGAGAATGATTTTGAAGTTAGGGAAAAAAGGCAGTAATTTGAAATTAACATGTAAAAATTAGTAACTTTATATTAACACGATAGAAGAAGTAAATGGGATGTTTGGGGAGTAAGGCGCATGCAGTAATTTTAAATTAATATGTATAAAACTAGTAATTTTGTATTAACATGATAGTAGAAGTAAATGAGATGTTTGGGGAATAAGACTGCTATCACGCTGTTATCTTAAATTAACATGTAAAAGCTAGTTTCAGAGGCAACCAATATCTCTAAATCAAATTTAGAACAAAGAAAAAGAAGATTCTGATGGGGTTGGTGTATACGAAGAATTTTAAGGTGAATTAATTTGGGGGAAGGTAAAGGATGCCTGGTGCTGGGTAAGGTAGATTAATTATGGTGAAGGTTTAAAACGTATTCTATATGTGCAAACACGAAATTGCCTGTATTATGAATAAATTTTTTTTGCAATGGATTCATCTGCTGAAGGTAAAGTTAGTATCATCTGGTGGAGAATTGTCAGTGCAAAAGTTACTCAGATTGCGATATAACATAGGTCAGTAATAAAAATAAATATGAATAGTGATTAAGTAGAAATTGAACAATCTTCAAAAGCCAATTAGTAAGATTTCATGTCAGGACAATAATTTATTTGATTTTGATAATTTCACCTTGTTACCCCATTCCCCACTTGTGGGAGTACACGGGGTTTATTGTTGTTCCCGTGTCATGATGGTTTGGAGATAGTAAACTAATATTCGTGAAGTTTATGATGCCTTATTTGAGTTTAATTTTCGTTTTTTCCCCTTACACTAGCCTTGCTCAAGAGCTTGGTAGCTACTTTCCTTGTAGTGCTTTAATAATTTTCCTTGTGCAACTGCTTTCTTGATCAGTGCTGTTCCTCGATACTTCTGGATGACAAGGAGCGTCGAGACATTTTGAAGAAGATGAGAAATCCAAGAACTGAGTTTTTGAAGAAGAGTGAACTACATAAAAGGGTTGTGAAAAGGTGTAATGCCATGGCAGGTGGCCAGAAGACTGCGACATGTTCCAAATGCGGATACATGAATGGTTTGATATTCTTCTCCATCTCCATTGTTTTGGGTGAATTTGTTCGGTCTAGATTCCATCTACACTTCTATTGACTAGTCATTATACATTTGTGTTCCACATGTATTTCGCGTGATTATAAAGAGCATATTTGAAAATATCTTATGAAAATGTTGTATCAATAACCTAATTCGGAATCAAAATGATTCGGATATTCTTTGAACTTGTAAATGTGAACAAACATCATTTAGTCAAATATTAATGTGTGTAACAAATCTTTATTAAGTTGTAGGTTTTTAAGGGGGACAACTTGTGGGCCAGGGGTCAACCTGACAATAAGTATTGCCTCCTCGCCCATTTTTGTGATATACTTTATCACAACTTTTTAAAGATTAGTCAAATGACACAAACGTGGTGCATATGATAAGCTAAATTCTTGACCCTTCGGGGTGGCCCAGTGGTTTGAGCTTGGGACTTCCATGTTGGAGGTCTCAAGTTCGAAACCCCTTGCCAGTGAAAGCAAGGGGTTTGCCTTCTGGGTCGAGCTCGTCGCACCAGGCTTGCCTAGTGCGGGTTACCTCTCCTATGTGGTTTGCGAGCTATTGCATAGGAGCGGGGGTTTTACCCTGTGCGCACCCAAAGGGTAGCGGCTGCGGGTTTCCCTTGTCATCAAAAAAAAAAAAAAAAAAAGATAAGCTAAATTCTTTTTTTTTTGAGGAGCTATGATAAGCTAAATTCTATCTTACAATATGTGTATAAACACAATATAAATGATACTAGATGTAAAGACGATGTGTATGAGTGATTTTTCCACATTAGTAAAAGTATTTACCTTAAAAATATATCAAGCTTTATAAATTTTTTGTTGAACCATTTGACCATCTCACTAAAAGCATAAGTTGTTAGTGAGATCACACTTTTATTTACTCAGTTATGTCTTTAACATACCCCATCACGTGAGTGCATGATTCTTTATTCATGAGCCAAACATGTTAAAATTCATTTTAATATTGGGAGGGGCAGTAAGAATCGAACCCAGGACCTCTATCTTTTCTAGTACCATGTTGAAGTGTGCCACCATCTCATCGAAACCCTTCATTTGTTAGAAAAAGCACAATTTTTTTTTTTAATTTTATAAATAATCAATAAGAGAATTTATAAATACTTGTACTAAGCTAGTGGCTAGTGCAACAACCGTAGTTACAAATTGGGCAAATCTTCTATTGTTTCTAGCATTGCATGTATATTATGTACAATAATTAGTTTGCACCAAAAAGCTACCAAAAAGATATATCTATATTTAATGGGTATAAATGTCTCTCCTTTTGCTTGATTATTATGTCTTCCAACAGTTTCAAATGATTAATTTGAGAGTTTGATGAGATATTAGGGGAGGCTGCATTACTCTATGGTCTTGCACGGTCACAGTTCCCTCTCAATCTCGTTGTTTATTTTATTCTTTTATATTTGTTAATTGTAGGTATGGTGAAAAAGCTTCAGTTAAAAATCACACATGAACAAGGAAATCGTATCTTGGATGAGATCAATGTTGCTATCTCTGACAAGAGAGAGCTCAGGGCATCTGTTAGTGTGCCTCCAGAACTTGACCCAAAAGTAGTTTACTCCCTTTTCAAGAATATGTCCGATGAGGTATTGTTTAATATTTTGTTAATTCGTATGCCCTTTCGTCCTTCTTCTAAAGTAATTCACTTGGTTGTCTAGTCCTACTTTTTTATTATACTTTCTATCATTGTTCAGTTTCAACAAAGATTATACTTTCTACCATTGTTCTCTCATGATTCTGTGCAGGATTGTGAGTTACTCTACCTTAGTGATAGACCAGAAAAACTCCTTGTTACAAGTATTCCGGTGCCACCAATAGCTATTCGCCCTTCAGTATTTGTGGATGGTGGAACACAGAGGTCATATGCAACTTTTTTGACTTTTAACTTTTACTTTGATCTAGAGTGTATGTTGACAATAGAAGATATTTTAGTGCACAAATGTTTTTTCACACTTCAAAGTACCCTTCTCTGTCATTTTGGGTTCATAGGTAGCTGTACTACTTGTTTTGGGATGTGAACTTTTTGAGGTCCATATCTGTTTTGGGATGTCAATTTTGGGTTCATAGGTAGCATGCTTACAATACTTATATAACATCCATATCTGTTGAAATTTCTCAAGCAAAAGAACTCAGAGGAGTAGTCTTGATGCTTCCATCTTCTTACAAATTTTCTTCACTTTGGAGGCTTCCTTCAGTGCAAAGCATAGCCATTCCACTGGCTTCTGGCTAGAAAAGGTTCTTCTTATCATGTTTCAATCTCGTTCTGTCCAGTTGTACCAAGTCTCTCCACGAGATTCTTCCCTGGTGATGTCATATGATTTGAAACCAATGGAAAGATAGGTCAAATTGTCTTCCATCTTGGCTTGGTTAAGATTTCCGGCCAAGGGGGTTGCCAGATTATACACTCTAAGTTGACTTTCTGTTGGTTGAAAAGGTTAGAAAAAGTTTACCTCGGGGGATGTGCCTGGGAACATTTTTTACTCTGCCTGTATTAGCTCAATTTGTTTTTGTTCTATGAAACTTCAATCCCTGAGATTGTCATCAATACTCTTCTTCTTCTGTAGCTTTACATGATTGACACATTGGTATTCTGATAGATGCTCAATTACCACTTGAAGCCTGGCTTTGTATTTGCTGTGCTATTATCTTTCACATTAATATTCAAATACTTTTGACAACTCCCTGAAGTTGTTTAGTTGCTTGTTGCAGCAATGAGAATGACATCACGGAGAGGCTTAAGCGCATTATTCAAGCGAATGCCAGTCTTCATCAAGAGATGTCTGATTCCAGTCCTGTTAAGAGTCTGGTAAGTTTTGGTTGACTTCCTGCTCTTTTTGAAAGTTAATGATTCAGTGTTCTCAGTTATCATCTTTTTGTAACTTTTTTTTGATTGTCAATTAGATGGAATATTTACCATGTTTCTCCTGGACTTCATATTTAATGTGTTGCATTTCTTTTATGTTATAGTTGAATTGTGTACTTGATGAGAAGTATTAAGCATATTTTGATATCTACTGTATTTTACTCTTTGCCAAAATATTTTATGTCACATAGGAGACATTTTAGGAGTCTATTTTTCTTAAAAGTGATGTTGAGGAGCCTAATATTATTGCAACTCCCTTTCCATAATTGTGGGTGTCTATGCGTGTTTGGTTTTTCTTGCAACAAGTATTGTTTTTTTATTTGGATGACCGTGGTGTCTGGGCTAGCTTTCGCGCACCTCGACTAATTCAACGAGATACCTACCACCTCCCACCAACAACAAGTTCTAGGTAACTCTGTTCACCAGGCTATGACAGATGAGAAGAATCACCTAGTGTTTTTTGTCTCCGCTGAGTTTGCAACAAGTATTGTTTAGAGTGTTAACAGGAATCTCAATTAGTCACAGTTCATATTGATGTTTTAGAGTTGTATAAAATCCCGTGGTAGATATTAGAGCATCCGGAGAAAGTTTATTAATATTATGGGCCACTTAACCCTCTGCATGAAGGTTTCAGTTAAATGCTTAGGTCTTTGATGTGGTATCTGAGCCCGTCTTTGTTGGTCGTGTAGAAAATTGACCTTGGATCTAATTTAACCCCCAAGCTAATTCATCCAACGAAGATTGTACATGCCACATATATGAAGACAAACAACAAATTCCCTCACAAATGTGTAGCACTCTTAACACCCCCTCCCCCGGGCATGCCCAGGATTGGACATTTGAACTGTTTATAAAATAATGTGGGCCCAACACTGGAAACCCATCAACAGGAATGGGGCTGATCTTTACACCAAGGGAAGACAATGGAGCTTGGGGCGTAATTCAACCCAAAATTTAACTACTAATGTGAGAATTGTCCAAAATTATATAAAGACAATGACACATTTTCTCACCTTGTCTTGAAGCCTTAACATTTCATGTTTCCTCATTTGTAGGTCCACATTCAAGTCCACTTGTGAACCTCAAAAACTGAGTTGTGTGTGAGGTATATAGAGCCTCACATCTGATAAATAAGGGCATCCAATGGGGATTTAAAGGTCTTAGGGTCACTTCACTTGATTTTAGGTTTTAGGTTGGATTTACCGGTTCTTTCACCCTCAATACTTGGGGTCATATACTAGCAGCACATCATGCCAAGGTCCAAGCAAAAGAATTAGACCCACGTGTTTTGGGGTGTGTTACAAGGCTACCTAAATAATTTAAGTATTCCTTCTTTAGCAAACTAGATGAAGCAATTCACGATCTTCTAAAAAGTTGGTGGAATATGCATTATTGTTTATGTTTGAACTGCGTAAAGCTGCCCCAGGGGTTGTACCTCAATCAGAATAGTAGAAGACCTCTGCTTAGTAACTTGTAGTGGAATATCTGGGAGATCATCTCAAGGTATGGGGTTGTAGAGGAAGGTAGTGAAAAAGATGCAATCTTGTTAAGAAACCAAGAGCGTAAAAATTGGGAAGTTTATTCTTGGACATCCAAGTGGCAGTGGCAGTTGTTAGTTGCGGGTTGCAAATTTCTGTTTTTTCTTGTGGTCACTTCATTTTCACCTTGCCATTTCTGTCAACTCATTATCAGGTTGTAATTGCTGTGTGTTATTTTCTATCATTAGCTTTTTCCCATGGTAGAAAAGAACCAACTGATAACTTTATTTTCAATTTAGACGCATTCTTTAAGATTTAGGATGCAATAGCATGTACATTACAACTGATGGGAATTCTTTCATACATTGTGCGCTTCTGCACCTTTGGGTTGGTCCTTTTGTACTCTCTGGCTTAGCAGATAAAATTCTAGCCCTTTTGCATTAATACTAGAAATACTTTCTCCCATTTTTATATATAAAAAATGGATTACATTCTCCCATTTCTATATATAAAAAAATGGATTACATTCTCCCATCCAAATTGACCTTCTTACCTCCTTTATATGAATCGGAGAATTGATCCATATTATACCTGTGGAGAGAGCTACTACAGTAGATTTTTAACCCATGTTAGGTAAATTATTTATCAAATAGCAGTTTCAAAAAAAATTATTTATGAAATAGTTTTTTTTACTGTTGAAAGCTACTGTTAATTCTTGGTATTTGCATACACCATTGCAAATTACTGTCTCTTCAAGATTAAATGGCTAGGATAGTGTAGGGTTTTGAAAATCTATCTTCTGTAATAGCGATTTGACTTGATTTGTCTAGCAGTCCTGTTAGTTCTGCTAAATCTCAGCACTACGTCACCCATTTATATCCTTTTGAAATATGTGCTTGTTCCCTTCATGATATCAATCACTTGAGTCTAGATATCAATCTCACTAAACTGTGTGTTCCCTGGTGAAACACTAGAAAATGATCTTTGAACTTTTTGACATTGGTTTGATATAGTTACTGAGTGTTTTGGTGTGAGCTTTCTTGTGAGAGATATATGTCAGTAAAAGTTCATTTAGGCCACACTCAAGGTGTGTAACAGGCAGGGTTTATCCAAACATCAGGGCTATTTGAATTTTATGCTTTGTGCATCAATTATTGTCAATTTGCTGATGCATGTTGACCAGATATTTTCTGTCTATTAATGCTACTCAGACTTCCATTTTAGCTTACTCGATGTTACAACATTGATATAGAATCTTTGGATTGATCTGCAAATGGAAGTTGCACAATATATAAACAGTGATGTTCGTGGAGTGCCACTACATATGCAAGCTCAGAGACCATTGAGTGGTTTCACTCAACGTCTTAAAGGAAAGCAGGGACGATTCCGTGGAAATCTCTCAGGAAAGCGCGTGGAATATACGGGCCGAACTGTTATATCTCCTGATCCAAATTTGAAAATTACAGAGGTCTGACACGGAACTAGTGTTTGATCGATATTAATCATTTAATTTGACTGTGAAGGGAGAATCACTAATGCATATGCAGGTTGCCATTCCAATACTGATGGCTCAAATTTTAACATATCCTGAGCGAGTTTCCCAGCACAATATAGAGAAGTTGAGGCAATGTGTTCGTAATGGACCAAATAAGTATCCTGGTGCGAAGTTTATCAGGCATCCTGATGGATCTGAGATGTAAGAACTGTACTTTTTTCAACCCTTCATGTAAATCGCATGCATAAATCTTCTAAAGTCTTATCTTAATTCTATAATGCAGATCGTTGATGTTCACTTCTAGAAAGCGTCATGCTGATGAATTGAAATTTGGTTATATTGTTGATCGACATCTAGAAGATGGAGATATAGTCCTGTTTAACAGACAGCCAAGTCTGCATAGAATGTCAATCATGTCTCATCGGGTAACTATTATTTGATCGAAATGCATGAATGAATATTTTGCTTACTCATGTCCAGGCAGTGGAGAGCCTTTGGATAATTCTGTCTTCAAATTATAAATTTTTATTTTTTCTGGCAGGCAAGGATAATGCCATGGCGCACATTGAGATTTAATGAATCTGTATGCAACCCTTATAATGCCGATTTTGATGGTGATGAGATGAATATGCATGTGCCACAAACAGAAGAGGCGAGGACAGAGGCTCTTATGTTAATGGGGGTAAGTTTACTGCTTCGTCCATCTTTACTTGACATATGTGGATAAGAAGTAAAATGGTAGTGTTTTGAGTTAGCTAGACAAAGGTTTGAAATTATAGTTATGTGTGAAAGAGAAGTCCAGCTGAGAAAGTCCACATCCTAGTTCATTGTGAGGGTAAACATTTGATGTGTTGAGGAGAAGTGGACTAATACAGAAATATGGTCAATACTATCCAATCGATTCACTTGTATTCAAATTTAAAAGAAATAATTTGCTTGGTATACTATAGTTTTCGATTTTATTTTATGTACATTATAAAGTACTCCCACCATTTAACTTTATGTGGAAAAGTTAGAGGTACTATTGTCAAAGTACTTGATTTTTGGCGTTAATTCGAACATAGATTCATTAATTTTTGGAATTAAATTTACATATTTGAAAACTTCATTAAAAATACTATAAGTCATGATAGTAAACAATTCAAAATATTTAAGAGAAGCATGCTTAATTAGCAACCTCTTTGACTCCCTAAATGGTAAGGTAGCAGCATAAATTGGAAAAAAGTATAAACTCTGGGAAGAACCAACAGATTCAATATTGGACGACTTAATATATTCGAGTGGTATGTCAGTTTGGGTGTTTTCTGTTACATTTATGCATCTTAGAGTCTACTGCTTAAGGTCATCTAATTGAAAGATGACTGTGATGTCTCAACGGCTCCATATAAGGCCATCTATTTGATAGATGACCGTGATGTATCAAGGGGTCCATATCCTTGATGTTGTTTGCTTTGCCTTTTCCCTTTTCCAAAGCAAGGAAACTTTTCCTTTTCCCCTTTTTACTCTATCTCTTTGTGATTAATACTCTCTTTTCCTGTTGGGGATAAAATATAGATTTGTTGCTTCCATTGTCAATAGTGTTTGTCTGTTTGAAAGGTCAGTTGGCATATCAGAATGGCATCTTCTTAAAATCATGACGAAATCCCTACCTGCTTATTTGCTGAAGTTATTTAATAGGATCTATAGGCATATGTTACAAGATTGAGGGGAGGGATTTCGGTTGCTTCTTTATTATTCCAGTGAAGCATCTTCTCTTCTGTTCCTTTATTGAGATTTTTGCTTAAGGCTTTCCAAGCAAGGTCAAGGTTTCGTCATCTATGCTTTACTAATATGTATTACATTTCGGTTTGGAAGTTTCTGAAAGTTATTACAGGAAACCTGAAAAGCAAATCCTTCAAACTCTCATCTTTTTTGATGACATCAAACTCTCATCTTTTTAATGATATCTAGTTGCAAAAATGTGGCAGAAATTGTGTCAGTCTGTCCTCTACTGTGACCAAAGCAGGCTATGAAGAAATACCGAATTTGTCTTTACTTGTTTACATGTTAGTTTTCTTCTTTATGTGTTTGTGATGAAAATGCAGGTTCAAAACAATTTATGCACTCCGAAGAGTGGAGAAATTTTGGTTGCTTCCACCCAGGATTTTCTGACGTCTTCCTTTCTCATTACGAGGAAGGACACATTCTATAACCGTGCTTCCTTTTCACTTATTTGTTCATATATGGGTGACGCAATGGATCCTACAGATTTACCATCTCCAGCATTTATTAAGGTTTGGTTAAACCTCGAAAGAGCGTGAACTTTTACTTCCGTTTGTTGCCTGATTGATGAAGTTCTTGTTTTCAAACAACTCTCTTTTCTGTGATCCTCTTTCGATTCCTCTATGTGCTCCTTTCATGTCTCTAGCTTACTTGATGATTGGTCAGACAGATATAAGGCTTTACAAGCCGGGGAAGTGTTCAGGCAGATTTTTGAAAAATCCATAAGTAGCAATTGCACAGATTCAACATTTGAACTACAGCGGTTGTGAAGAATAAATTAATAAAGAAATACTCTCTGGGAAAGTGCATTTCACAAATGTTAAGCATATGGGAACCTGCATTTTTACATTATGGCAACAACCTTTTAGGTATTTTTGCTGGTTATGGAGCTTTCATACCCACACCATAAGCTGATATCCACTTTTTTTCTTTTGCAAGTATGTGTTGGCACCTCTTTCCGTCTGTTAGTGAAGATGAGGCCTTTGTAAAAAAAAGAATACTCTGGATTTAGTTATTTTTAGTTCTGTGTCTCATGAGGGCATGTTGGTGGCAGAATTTGTGGGTGAAATAGTCCACATATGACCATACTTTCTTTCCCCCTAATTCTCTCTCTCTCACACATAGATTTTGTTAGGTCAAGTTGTAGATAAGTGTGTAATTGAGAGAAAGAAAAGGGAACAGAGGTTATCGGGATGTTGTTCTGGAGGGAGGTGCCTATGTATAGGATAAGGGCAGTTAAGTTGCTTCAACAATTTCTTTCCTTATTTTCTTTATTTCCCTTCTTATTTAATTCTTTAGGCAACATAGAGTAAGTGAATAGGGCTGTTGCCCTAATAAAGGAAACTATTTAGTGACATTTGACCCTTTTTTGTGTTAATTGTGCTAAAATTGAAAAAATATCATTTGATTGAATTTTTGATCTTTGAAGCCTTTTGGCCTGTCATCTTTCTTCCTAGATATTTGATTTGAACTGGAATATGGATATTAACACTAACCAAAATCACTGCACATTCCCTTTTTTAATTAGTTGGTGGTATTTATCGAGTTCTTTTTCATCTTAATTTTTTACTGTTGTATTGTTCAAGCCTGTTTGTAAATACTTTTCTTGAGCTGAGGGTGTTATCGGCAATAACCTCTCTAACCTCACCCAAGGTAGGGGTAAGGTCTGCATACACCCACCCTCCCCAGACCCCACTTATGGGATTACACAGGGTGTTGTTGTTGGTATTCATTGGATTCTGTTTCCATCTTTTTTTGAAATGCTAAAGCCAGTAGAATTTACTGCCTGTCTTGTCTTTGGATCTTCAATTGACTGAGGTGGCCTTTTACAGCCGGTTGAGCTGTGGACTGGGAAACAACTTTTCCATATGCTACTGCGTCCGTATTCAAAGATGAGAGTCTATGTAAATCTAACAGTCACAGAAAAGAGTTACAGTGGGAAAGGGGAAACAATGTGCCCAAGTGATGGATTTGTTTATTTCCGTAATAGCGAACTGATCAGCGGGCAGCTCGGGAAGGCTACACTAGGTGAGTTTACCTTTAGTGCCCCCTTGTTGAATCTGACATGATTTTCTTCTTATTTACTAAATAATTTGGTTCTGTTGATCCTCCTGAGGTACATTTGGGATTTCTTTTTTTGATGAAGTAAGATGTTGTATTTGAAAGGCATAAAGGAGATGCAAGTTACATACACAAAAATATGGTTAACTCCTGAGAACAAAAACACCTGTTGAGAACAAAAACACCTGTTTAATCAGGGAGTTAGCCACAAGCAAAAGAATGATCGCTTACCCATATTGAGGGAGCTAATGAAATCTAAGACGGGTAATATATCATTAACAAGGGATGAATTGCTCCAATAGAAGAGGTTAATAAGGCAAAAGGATTTCAAACTTCTAATTGGAGTTGAGATGCCATCAAAACATCTAAGATCCTTTCATTTCAATTACACCAAAATATACATCATAGAATCATCTGCCAGGTCTTCTTGATGGGGCTATCAACTTCTCCAAGACTCCAACTTCCCACTACTTCTTTGACACTGGGGGAGAATCCAGTTGATACCAGCAATTGAAATGAACAAACAAATGCTTTCATGGGAAATACACAACACAATTTTAAATTCTTTTTTGTTCCATTGCATCTGGGGTGAAGTATGTTGGAGAAACTTTGTGCTGCAGTGACGAAAGAAATGAAAAAATTATTAATATGGCAAAAGATAGTAAAAAAATCTTCTTTTGGGGAGAAAAGTGGGGACATGGTGAAACAAGTCGGGTTGGAATTTTAGTATAGGATTACCACAATGGAGTGGGCTTGACCATGGTGGGGAAGCATCCCTAACCCACTCTATACTTATCTCTAATTTATGATATTTCAATATATTTGCTCGTGAAATTGAATCTTTTGGTGTCTTCACCTGCAAAGCATTTCATCTTCTTAATCCAATCAAATGCTCATAGGTCGCTTGGTAGTACCTTAGACATTGTCCCAAGATTTAAAATTATATGCATGATTGGGTTATAGATAATTCTATTTTTATCAATCTTCTTTTGGGGACATTTGAATTGTTTTACAACATAACCAATTGCTAATGTCTTGGGATAAACATTAGCTCCTACTTACATTTTAAAACAAATTTTAGGTAAGTCTTCTTTACCATTGATTTTCCATCACATATATCATATGGGTGGATCATCCTTAAGCTCGTCATTTACGGGGAAAAAAAATGCTCTACCCTAAATTTACTGGAAACCATCAGGATTACCCTAAAAAACTCCTGTTGTCTTTCCGTTTTCCTACATTGTAAGTTATCATCATCATACATGTAATGAATGGCCTTGAGGTTTCAAAAAAGTTTATTTCTTCATAACAAACAACAACAACAACAACAACAACATACCCAGTGAAATCCCACTAGGTGGGGTAGAGTGTACGCAGACCTTGCCACTACCTCGTGGAGGTAGAGAGGCTGTTTCCGAAAGACCCTCAGCTCAAGTACATCAAATCCAAGTAAAAGGAGAGGAAAACAGTGTATAAAACATAACATCCAATAAGAAAGATAGTATATAATCAACAAAGGAGACAATAACATCAATAAAATAATGTGAGAAGTGAAACGCAGTAAACAACATAAGGCTATAGGTATCACAGACAAGAACTGCAAGTGCAAGGCTAGGACAACTACAAACGCTAACCCTACTAGCCTTCGACCTTAATACGCGACCTCCACTCCTTCCTATCTAGAGTCATGTCTTCGGTAATGTGAAGCTGAGCCAAGTCCTGTCTAATCACCTCTCCCCAATACTTCTTAGGCCTACCTCTACCCCCTCCGCGTACCCTCTACAACCAGCCCCTCACACCTCCTCACTGGGGCATTTGCGCACCGTCTCTTCACATGTCCAAACCATCTCAGTTTTGCTTCCCTCAGCTTGTCCACCACAGAGGCCACTCCCACCTTCTCCCGGATAACCTCATTCCTAATCTTATCGCTCCTAGTGTGCCCACACATCCATCTTAACATCCTCATCTCCGCAACATGCATTATTTGAACATGTGAGTTCTTGACTGGCCAACACTCCGCTCTATACAACAAGGCCGGTCTAACTACCACTCTGTAGAACTTACCTTTAAGTCTAGGTGGAATTTTCTTATCACACAAGACTCCAGAGGCAAGCCTCCATTTCATCCAAGCAACCCCAATGCGATGTGTGACATCATCGTCGATGTCGCCACTTCCTTGGATTACAGACCCAAGATACTTAAAACTATCTTTCTTAGGAATGATCTGTGTGGCAAGTCTCACTTCCACATCTGCCTCATCCAACGCATCACTGAATTTGCACCCCAAATATTATGTTTTGGTCCTACTCAACCTGAACTCTTTGGACTCCAGTGTTTGTCTCCACACCTCCAACCTTGCATTAACTCTGTCTCGCGTCTCATCAATCAGTACTATGTCATTCGCAAATAACATACACCATGGGACCTTCTCTTGAATAGACCACGTCAACTCATCCATCACCAAAGCAAATAGAAAAGGGCTAAGGATTGATCCTTGGTGCAGCCCCATCTCAACTGGAAAATGTTCCGAGTCATCTCCAACCGTTCTAACCCGAGTCTTGGCTCCACCGTACATGTCCTTTATCGCCCTAATATAAATCATCGGGACACCTTTAGCCTCCAAGCACCTCCAGAGGACATTCCTTGGTACTTTGTCATAGGCCTTTTCAAGGTCAATGAACACCATATGTAGGTCTCTCTTCCTTTCTCTATATTTTTCTACCAGTCTTCGCATAAGATGAATGGCTTCGGTAGTCGATCGTCCCGGCATGAATCCAAACTGATTCTCAGAAATGGACACTCCTCTTCTCACCCTCATCTCCACCACTCTCTCCCAAATCTTCATAGTATGACTTAGCAATTTGATACCCCTGTAGTTGTTACAGTTCTGGATATCACCCTTGTTTTTATACAACGGCACCATTGTACTCCACCTCCATTCATCAGGCATCTTTGCTTTCTTAAAAATAACATTAAACAGCCCAGTTAACCACTCAATACCTGCCTTGTCCGCGCTCTTCCAAAACTCCACCGGAATCTCATCGGGTCCGGTCGCTCTTCCCTTGTTCATCCTACTAATAGCACGTATAACCTCCTCGATCCTAAAACACCTACAGTACCCAAAGTCCCGAAGTCTTTCAGAGTGCGCCAAATCACCCAACACAATGTCTTTGCCCCCTTTTTCATTTAAAAGTTTGTGAAAGTATCTTCGCCATCTTTGCTTGATGGAGATCTCATCCACCAATACTTTGCCTTCCTCATCCTTGATACGCTTCACTTGGTCCAAGTTGCGAGCCTTCCTCTCTCTTGCTTTTGCGAGCCTATACAATTTCTTATCCCCACCTTTGTCCCCCAGCTCGACATACAAGCGTTCGAAAGCTGCCGTCTTAGCCTTCGTAACTGCTAACTTAGCTTTTGTCTTTGTTGTCTTATAAACTTTCTTAAGCGTCAGCTTCTCTTACAAACCAAGGTTGAAATTTCTGGGAACTCCAGGAAATATGTAACAGGATGTTCCTAAAGATGCTGTTGTCTGGTTGGTCTTTGATGTACCTTTCTGTACCTTCTTGGTACTTTTTAAATAAAATTTTACCTTATAGAGAAAAAACAAGGTTGTACAAGATAATGGAAGTTCCTTTTTAAAAAGAAAATGAGGGAAATGTTTTTCCTCTAGTATCTTGTAAAATAGTAATTTTTTCTACAAGGAAGGGGTTTTAGAGATATGAAGAATATCTATATTCAATGTGACATTGTTAGGGAAGTAGTTGTAGAGATACCTGGGAAGAGAAGAACGAAAAAGGGTGATAATTTACTATAGAGGAGCCAAGTGTAGATGGTTTAATGACAAGCAAGGCAATTGTATGGAGTGGGTGTGTCAAAAGGGATTGTGTAAGGAAGAAATGGTTTCGCAGAGCAAATACGACATACTGTAAATAATGGTGAAAGAGTAATTTTTGACAGGACTTGCAGTGCAAAAAAATAAACAAGCCCTGAAAGATGCACTCATGTAGGTGTTTAGCATGGAATTATATTGGTGATTTTTTATGGAGGGCTAGGGGAATTGTTTTGGGAGTTTACTGCTAGACGACTCTCTGGTATTATAAATAGGAGGAAGTGAAGGAATTCCTAAATAAGCTTTATGAATAACCAGTAGGGGTAGGGATTGAAGGGTAGACACAAGGGTGACGGGGAAAGGGATGAAGACTTCTAAAATAAAAAAATTCTACTAGGAGATTGGAAGAAAGCGTGAAATGCTCAGGCACCAATTTTTTTTTGTTCTCACAAGGATTAACTTGAAAATAAGAAAGTTGTTTACATAAGGAGTATAAAGAAAATCAAGAAATTGTTCATCTTCTAATGAGTTGCAGGTTCACTGCTCAGCTAAGAAATTTTCAATGCTTAATATTTAATGGATGTTGCTGAAGACTGCATGGGAGGGCATTCACAAATTGGAGATTGTAGAAAATTGGCTACAAAGAATGATGGCTTAAAATACCATACCACTGTGTATATTCCGGAACAATAAAATAAGATTGTTTGAAATAGCATGAGATGTAAGAAGTATAATATGTCTTCTGTTACTTATGTATAGATGATTTCAGATAGTTCTATATGATTGTTGAGCTACTTATGCACTTCGTACATACTTTTACATCATTTTGATATTATATTAATGAAATATTATTCACTTATCAAAAAATAAATAAGGAAAGGAAGAACCGGTTTCGAATAAAATCTATGAAGGATAACAAAAGATCAGGCAAGAAAATTGCATTGCATATTTGTATTTTTGGTGTAAACAGGAATGTATAGAGGAGGTAGAGCAACTAGTAGATATGTTAGGATCTTTGTAATTAGCCTTCCTAGCCCCTCTATGTACGAATTTTTGGAGGTCACCAGCATAGCCTTAATGCTGAGGAATACAACATTACTAATTTCAAAAAAAAAAAAAAAAAAAAGTAACTGCTACTGCTTTGGGAGGATAAATAGCACTAGTAAGATTAAAGAAATAGTCACAGGACAGTAAAAATGAAAATAATCCAGAGTAGGGGGGTTTCCTCTATCATGAGGGAGCAAGGCACATGAGGGACAAGTCTTCTCATCATGGAAGTGGGGTGGAAGGGAGATAACCAAAAAGATGCTGATGCAAAGGTGATTGGACATGGTGTTAGAGGGTTGGGGGGAATGGATAGAGATGGTGAATAATGAGAAACCATATCAGTGATAGGGGCAATAAATGGTAAATTAGTTGCCTTTTTCCCTTTTAACATTTCATGGTGGTTATGGTTTATTAGGTATTAACCATATGGGATCTAATCCCATTTAATTTGAAGATATGATTTTAGTTCGATTAATTTATAGAACTTCCATTGGATTGCAGAAGTACTTGAAAAAATATTCAAACTCCTTGTGTATGGCTAGACTGGATAAGATCTTTATATACGGGGACTGTCACTTTGTTCTAAACTCCTTACTGCTTTCACCATATTATTTGCCTAGAACATTCTTGCTCAATCTTCTTTAGTAATTCTCATGTAAGATTATAGTACTTGGAGGTAAGGGGCTTTTTTCTTTAAAGAAAGTGAATTGGGCATTTTGGATTTAACAACTTTTGTTTGATCACAGCCACAACCGTTCATAATGGTGAATTAGCAATCTGTGTACTCCTGCATTCATCGAGTCTTCAATCTTGGCCAAACCTACAATCCTTTTTCATGCATCTTGTTGTTCATCACTTAAACTCTTTTGCATCCCAGGAGGTGGAGGTCATTCAAAGGGAGAAAGAGAAGACCCAAGTCATGAGATGTAGCCCCATTAGGTTTTATTTGGGTTGTGTGGAGGGAGAGGTATAGGAGAACGTTTGAAGGGGTGAAGAGTGAGTTTTTACATGCGAGGAATAGGCTCTTGTCTAAAGTTTCTTTTTGGTGCACCCATGAGGTTCGTGTTTGTATATATGAGTGGGCGATTTTTGTGGAGAATCATATCTTGGTGTAGGTTTCTCTATTTTATGTTAAACTTCTTGTATATGAGGGTTCCCCCAACATTAATAAAATAATTTACCTAATAAAAAAGGAGATCATTCATATATTTACTTGTAAGCGCGAGAAATGTCTTCCTTATGTTGTTTCAAGATCTCATGTCTAATTATGCTGAATTGACTTCTTTATTTTGTTTTGATACGAGTAGAATGTAAAAGAACACCTGCTTATGTACTGATGTTACAGGTAGTACAGCACAGCCTTAAGTCTTTTCTTCTTTGATTGATTATATTGGAAGTTTTATGTGTATTGTCCTTTTGACTTATGGTCTGTTCTTTTTGTATTTTAAGACCGTAAGAAACAATGAGATAACGGTAGTTGTTATTTGTGTGAGATGACGACAGGAAATGGAAATAAGGATGGTCTATACTCTGTTCTGTTGAGAGACTACAAGTCCCATGCTGCTGCAACATGCATGAATCGGCTTGCAAAGTTGAGGTGCGTTAATTAGATTCAGATCAGCCATTTCCTTCTGCATTTGTTGTCAACTGAAGTTTCTTTTTTAAGCTGTCATTAAAGGAGTATACTTCATACTTCATCTTTGTAGCTGGTCCTCAAACTTTTGGATGAAATAAATGATTAGAGGCTTTCAATTTTTCATCGACTCGGTTCAAATTCTACACATTTCATGTTCTTATTACTTGGAGTTGGTTCTGCATGGAGTTGGGTTTTTTTTTTCTTGTTCCCATTTGGTTATAGTAGGTGAAGGAAAATTTTCTCCCTTTTAGTGATTTTTTACTATTTAAGCTTTCTAAAGTCTTTTCCTCTGATATTGGATGCTGTAGTTATTCTGATTGCAAATTGACTATTCTAGCACTAAGGGGTTGTTTGGTGTGAGGGATAAAAATAAATAGTGATGGGATAAAATTTTTGTATCTTGTTTGGTTGCCATGTTTGGGATAACTTATCCCACCATTTATATCATAGTGATGGGATAAGTTATCCCATATACATGGTGAGACAAGTTATCCCAGGATATCTAACCCCAAGATTACTAAATCCTGGATAACTTGTTCCCAACCAAACGACCCCTAAGTTCATAGGCAGTTGGTATTTTTGAATTTTCAGATTGTATGCTTACTTCAAAGAAGCACACTTTCAGTTCTCTCTTTTCACTTCAAGCACCATGGACCTTGTCGTTTTGCTGCGCTTTTCATTTTTTAAAAAACACTGACTTTTTCACTGTTCATGTCTTGCTAGTGCTCGGTGGATTGGAAATCATGGATTTTCCATAGGGATTGATGATGTCACACCTGGGGAAAACTTAGTTAAGCAAAAACAAGGGGAAATTCATCGAAATTACAAGAAATGTGAGGATTGTATTACACAATTTAATGAAGGAAAGCTTGCTGTGCAACCTGGTTGTGATGCTGCACAGACTCTGGAGGCTGAAGTAACTATGTCGTTGAATAAAGTTCGTGATGACATAGGAAAAGTAAGAACAATGTATATTTTCATTTTGCTGCTAGTTTCCTCTAAACATCTTCTCCTGTAGGGATTGTATCTATCCAAGACAGGTATATTGCTTGTAAACTCTTTTGTGCTAGTAGAACCTTCCTAACTCCCGATCTCTTCCTAGTTCCCCTGACAGATATAAGGAGGTAAAACATGGATAACGGGAGCTTAGCCACAATCTTCAAACATTTAACACTTCAAGGCTAGGTGCTAAACTTGTGTACTTAGAACAGTAATCAGAAGGAAAAGAGTCACTCTTTGCTGCTGATGAATTGCTGATCATGTAATAGCAACTTGAATGGAACACCGTAAGCCAATTTGCATAAATGATATTACAGTTCAATTCATCTGTTACCTAGGAGTTGCAAAGTGTAAGGCAACCTATATGCACCAAAGCCGTCAAAACCCAGGGGCATAATTTAGATATAAGCCTCAAGATCTGCCTCTTCTAAATCTACTGTCCTAAGAGCTTATGTTTCCTTTGTTTATTTGCACCTCTTTGTCAGTCTTCTTTCATATTGTTGTCTATTTGCTGCATTAGATTCTTAACCTCATCTGGCTACTAAGGGGCTTCCATCTTTCCCTAACATCTTATGCTATTCAGGTTCAGTTACCCATTTTCCCTCCACTTTGTATATTTGCACTCGTAGGATGCTTCCCTCTATAATCTTTGATGGCCAATTATGGCAGGATAGCTCTTTTCCAGCTTCTAAAGTTCAATTACAGATTGTTTTCAACTGTTGATTATAGCCTTAGTAGCCCTTTCTTTTCATTTTCCGTCTTCATTGTGGATTGCCTGAATTCTCTTTAATTGTTCTCACAACCAGTCTAAATCTTCTAGTTAAACCCTGATCTCCCTGACAT
Organism: Solanum stenotomum; assembly: GCF_019186545.1. Classification (NCBI taxonomy): domain Eukaryota; kingdom Viridiplantae; phylum Streptophyta; class Magnoliopsida; order Solanales; family Solanaceae; genus Solanum; species Solanum stenotomum. The sequence goes on from NC_064292.1 coordinate 576,149, forward strand.
TGCCAGTCCTCATTCGATAAGTAAAAGAAAATACCCTATCCATGTTGTCATTCTTTTTATTCAAGTTTCTTCTGTTCAATATGAGCAATATTGAAGCCATGTAAACCCCTATTTATTGAATATGATGGAGAGTTTGGTGCATTCAAGCTCATTTTAGAAAATATATGTGTTTATTTGAATTTGGGGTTGGGGGCAATTGGAACAAACCCTTGCCAAATTGCATAAACCAGTCGAAGATCTTACATTATGTTCTTCTCCTTCACCTGGAGCAAAGAGAGCCCAGCCAGTGACAGTGCCAACTTGTAATGAGAATCTTCTTCTCTGCAAGTTGCCGTTTTATGGTCCCACCAATCTTTGCAAAAATAAATTGAGTGGTCATTTGGCATCTAATTTTGGGAGTTAGTAGACATGCTTCTTTTAACTCTCTTTCTTTCCTCTTGAACCTTTCTCTCCCAGAAGTAAGGTTTTTGTGATGTTTAAGAATAATTTTGATCACATTCTGATATGGGAAGGTGGAACAAATTTGCCTGAATATCAATTTTTTTGACAGATTTGTATGAAAGCACTAGACTGGAGGAATAGTCCTCTAATCATGTCACAATGTGGTTCAAAAGGATCCCCGATTAACATAAGCCAGATGATTGCATGTGTTGGTCAGCAGTCTGTTGGTGGCCGTCGTGCTCCTGATGGATTCATAGATCGAAGTCTTCCGCATTTTCCCTTCAAATCAAAATTTCCAGCTGTGAGTACTTCATGCTACATTTTAGTTTTTTTGTTATGCACTGGATCATTAGTCATTTGCTCTTTGACAAGAACTCAAGGTCTTTCCTTATACACCTACCCTACTTGTACTAGTAGTAGGTGGGGTTGCTGAGAGCATCCTCCTATTCCTGTCCTAACTGTGTAAACCTTCTTTACTTTCTTCTTTGTATTAATCATCTCAATTCAATTAATTTAGCTGCATCAATGTATTGCTGCCATACAATTATGATGGTTCCTTGTCTAAATCTTCAGTAATGCAACGGACAACATGTTACAGGTGTTTCTCATTCACATCGATTGTTGTACTTATACTATTAAATGATTGCCTGAATTGTCCGTCTATTCCACCTATGCAACTTCACATCTGCCCACTCATTGACTATTGGTCTATCTATTCATTCATTCCTGCACACTTCTTGTATATTGTAGTTATTTTGAATTGGCTGAAGAAAAAGTAATGAACTGGTAACCTATAAAAGTGGATAGATGTGATGCTTTTAAACACATAATGTTGATTCTGCAATTTGACAAAGGAACATGTTCTGTGATGGTTGACATCTGTTGTGGGGGAGAACATCATTTCCTGGGAGGGGGAGACATCCTAGGGACTAGGCACATTTATCGTGTTCTGCAGTGTGATTGTTACTGCTGTTTCTACAATGAGATCCCAGATTATGTCCTTTGATAAGCCACTGCATGTAGGTTTAAGTGGTATTGTGGTGCTCGATGTTTGGTTCCAGGATTTTGGGGAAGGAGGGGGACAAATTGAGAAATGGTTGGGCTTACTTAGGTTTAGTATGGATGATACTAAAAATAGAGAGAATCAGCAGATACTTTGATGGTTTGGATTAATTTATATAAGACACATATTTATTGTTGTCGAACCAAGACTTCCAACTTCTTTGTAGTATTCCGGTAAGACATTGGTTTTCAGATTTGATCTTTCTTTATTTTTATGCAATCATTTAATTAAGTGACCCGTTAAAAAGTGAGATATAATGATGGAGAGAATCTACTTCATTGGTTGGAATAGGTTATATGACATTACATAAAACATTAATGACACAGAAGCTTGTTATGAGTGGGTTGAGACTTGAGAGAAGGAAAAATACTTTATTATGCAAGGCAGTGAGTAGGAAGGTTCTTTAGAGTTGTATCAACCACATCACAAAGCCTTAGGTGGTCCAGGTAATAATTACAAGAGATGCGAGAGGTATGGGATGCCATGAAAAATATGAGGATAAGAAAAGCTTGTGGTCCAGATGGTATAGAGGGTTGGAAGCGTCTTGGTGAGGTTGGAATGGGATGACTTACCAAGCTAATATAATGCTATATTGAGAAGTGATTGGATGATTGGTGAGTGGAGTAAGAGTTCCCATTGTTACAATTATAAAACCAAAGGAGACCCTAAAAGTTGTGCGAACTGTCATGGTATTGAACTTATGAGTCATAAAATGTAACCAATGTTTGTCAAAAGCAAAAAGCTCTAAAAAGCGCTCGAGGTTTCACATCTGCTTTCTTGGAACTAATTCATAGGCACTTTCCATTAGTTAGACTTCTATTGGGGCTTTAAGCACAAAATGGAGTTGACGTGTGAGCCTTAGTAAAGGAAGTTTTTTTTTTATGACAAGCTAAGGCTTTGGTGTTCTTGCGAGAGAAAGAAAGATCTGCGCATGATGTTCTTTCTTTTTTCTTTTCACTTTTTATTCAACTTTGTTCCAAATCTCTTCATCTTCATATTGCTTTATTCCTACACATTAAAATATAATATTAAGCACAAAGTAATATAACACAAGCCCCACACCATGCAAAGCGAAGCCCGGTATTTAAGTGGAGAAGGGTAGAGGGGCGGGCCCATTATCCACCGAGTTTAGAAGGCTGTGATTGGTCCAAAGGGTGGGTCACAGACGGATTTCTCGGTTATAAAATAAATAAATATATAATCAATACTCATAAGAGCCCCCAAGGCCTAGCTCAAGTGGCAAAAGGTGGAGGATTTGTGGCTTAGGTCGCATGTTCAAGCCCACACCATGCGAAGCCTGGTATTTAAGTGGAGAAGGGTAGAGGGGCGGGCCCATTATCCACCGAGTTTAGAAGGCTGTGATTTGTCCAAAGGGCGGGTCACTGACGGATTTCTCGGTTATCAAAAAAAAATAAAAATACTCATAAGACGATTAAAAGTACTAAAATGTGAGTAAATAATGACTAAATATATGTATTTTTTCCCGAACATCACCTCCCCACACTTAGATTCTTGTTTTTCCTTGAGTAAGTATTAAAACTTAATCTCAATATGTGTATGCAAATATTGTATAAGCAGCGTATATGGGTATATACATGTCTGATACATAGTTATACATCAAAGATATACACGGTTATATACTATTTATACAATATCTATACATTACATAAATATTACATAACTATTTATACAATATCAATACATTACATATACATTGCATACATGCGCTCATTTTTGTTGAAAAACCTGTCACCTCTACAGTTTCGTAAGTTGCCCTTAAAACACTTGTTTTTAAGCCAATATATAACAAAAATAAGCCAAGTGCCATAAGTTAAGATTTTCATTTTGTTGTGAACAAGGATTTTTAACTGATTTTGAATCAGTAATAATGTCTTATAGATGCCCTACAATGATGGATAGGGGATAGATCTTCAATTTTTGGGAATCTGGCTAATGATGTAGAGTGATGTACATACTTTTGGAGCACTTAAAATATTCTAAAACTCTAATTTCTAGCCCTTAACACTTAAAACATTTACTTTCTCCGTTTCATAAAGAATGACCTAGTTTGACTTGGAACGGAGTTTAAGAAAAAAAAGAAGACTTTTTAATCTTGTGGTTCTAAATTAAAGTTATTCAAATGTACCAAAATGCTCTTTAATCTTGTGGCCTTAAAACATGCCATGTGAAAAGTTAAAGTTAAAGTGTTGCCAAAAAAAGGAAATGGGTCATTCTTTTTGAAACAGACTAAAAAGGAAATTGGGTCATTCTTTTTGAAACAGAGGGAGTAATAAATTAACTTCAAAAAACTTAAAAGTTCCATTTCTTTATTTCTGTCAAATTTTGTGGGATTAAAATAACATTATGTCCACTCTTCCAACCTCTTACAGCCCAACCAAACTAAAATCCTAGTTAGTTTGACTCTGTTTAGTGTGTTGGTTTTATCCTTCTAAAATGAATTATTCAGATTCATCAATTGCAGTTATTTCCTCTCTTAAGGAAGAGATGCTTACAGTAATTATTGCAGCGACTTATGCACTCAATTATAGAAAATGCATGTATGTACCCTTATGGAATGTTGAGTACAGTTCTGTTTGTGATCCAGGCTAAAGGGTTTGTGGCTCATTCCTTTTTTGACGGTTTGTCAGCAACTGAGTTTTTTTTTCACACAATGGGAGGAAGAGAAGGCCTTGTTGATACGGCGGTATGGATCTCCTCTTTCGACTTATTTGTTGGTGGTATTATTATTTCTTATTCGGATATAATATTTGTTTATCTGAATTCTTCATTTGTCTGCTCGACTTCTATCAACAGGTAGGATATGAGTATGGGATACTCTGTGTAGGTTCTTTGAGTTGCACCAAAAAATTGACAAAATGACTGCTTATACCCGTATCGTATACTTAACACACCCGTATCAAATATGAGAGTGCATGTAACAGGATTCTATAGATTCTTGCTGATGTCTATCTTTGAAGTATAAGGCTAAAGTTTTGTCAGTGTTGAATGTTCTCCATTTTGATTGCTACAGGTTAAAACTGCTGACACCGGATACATGTCTCGTCGACTTATGAAAGCTTTGGAGGACCTTGCTGTTTATTATGACAGCACTGTACGAAATGCTAGCGCATGTATAGTTCAGTTCATGTATGGTGATGATGGCATGGATCCTTCACAGATGGAAGAGAAAAAAGGACGTCCTTTAAACTTTAGCAGATTATTTATGAAAGTTAAGGTATGAACTTCAATTTTAATAGAACCTAATAAAACATCAGTTGTTAGAAATTTTGATAATAATTTCTATTTACAGGCAACGTGTCCTCCTGGAGGTGAGAAGAGTTTGTCTTACTCAGAGATCTGCGAAATAGTCAATGAAAGGCTCTCATATCATGATATGACTCCCGAAGGGGGGTGCTCAGAGGCATTCCGTGCTTCACTGTCTGATTTTTTGATTAAAAATTTAGCTGAAACCTTGAAAAATTTACGGGAATCCCTATTATTGGGTGAAGAGCAGTATGAAGGGGATGACCGTGGATATCTTGAAAAAATTGCGTTAAACATATCTGGTATTACTAAGAAGCAACTACAGGTAAATAGCTTTGGAAGTTCCTTTTTTCTTGTGCAGAAGATTTTTCGGTTAATTGCTTGCTCCAACTATTAAGTGGTTTGCTGACAAAACTGCATACAACAATTAAGTTGCTACTTGATTTACTTTTCCTTCATTTTTTAGTGGTTATCCTTTAAGATATGAAATTCTGTTATAATGTGCCGTCATTGAGGATGATGCAAACTAGTTATTCAGAAATGACTTGTTATTTTAGTAGGAGTTCAATATGCATGTTTTCTATTACTGCTTGACTGTAAATTCTTATTGGTACTATATTACTTGATAGATGTTTTCCACAATAAAGAAGTTCTGTTATAATTATGTCGTTATTGAGGATGATGCAAACTAGTTATTCAGAAGCTACTTATTATTTTGATAGGAGTTCAATATGACGTGTTTTCTATTGCTGCTTGACTGTAATTCTTATTGGTATATATTACTTGATAGATGTTTTCCGGTTGACAAAATAAAAATACACAAGGACAAGCAAGACTTAAATCTTTGTTGCTCCTTACTGGAAACTTCATATAGTTTGATCCAAACATTATATGTGGCAGTGAATTTTTATTTACATTCCAGTCTTATGATAAAAATCTCCCTCTATTTCAATTTCCTTTTTTTCAATTTGTTTGTCTTACTTTTCTTTTTAGTCCATTTCAAAGAGAATTTCTCTTTCCTTTTTTTGGCAACTTTTTAGTTTCAACTTTCCACATGACATGTTTAAGACCACAAGATTGAATGAGATTTTGGTATATTCTACGTATCTTTAGTTTAAGACCACAAGATTCAGAAGTCTTCTTTATTTTCTTGAACTTCATGCCAAGTCGGAACTAGACAAACAAATTGAAATGGAGGGAGTAGATCATATAGATTCAAGAACTTTTTTTAAGAAGTTTTATGTGCTCATGAATGATGAAAAATGTAGTATGTACAATGGAATATGAAAGTTCTACACATTCAAAATATAGTTTTTGTAAAGGAGATACAATTTTGATAACCGAGAAGAACTACATAGCATCAAAAGAGACAATAAAGTAATTTATTTTCAATCGAAAGTTAGCAAATTAATTGGTCAGAAGTACGTAACAGGCTATCTTGCTTAATCTTGAATGCTGAAATTCAAGATTAGCTGAATCATGAGAGTAATTATTTGATGATAACCAATTAGATCTTGTTTATTTTTATTTTAGAAAATGCTCCTCTTTTGAATGAATTTGTGTTTTGGTTTCAATTTTGAAAAGAAGTAAGTTCTGCAATGGAAAAAAAATCAAAGCTCAAATTTAATAGGAAAATGTATATTAATTGCATCTGAGGCTGTGACCAAGTGGCCAATGACGTGGGATTGAGAATCATGCGGTTTCAGGTTCAAATCCTAGCGGAGGCAAAAATACTAGGTGATTTACTCCCATTTGTTCAAGCCTTAGTGAACAAAGTTACCTAGTACTTGTGTTGGCGGGAGGTAACAAGTACCCTGTGGAATATGAATTCTCCAAATTTGAAAGTTATATACAAGAACCTGTTTAGTTGAAGTTTGTCAAATATTTAGGGAAGTCCAAGAATAGAAAAGAGAGACGTGTAAATTTGAGCAATGGGATTACTTCCTTGACTTTGATGTGTGACATGTGCCACATTTTCTTCAAACTTATCTTACATTCCACCTGTTCCATCAGTATTTTAATAGCCTAGCTCCCTCCATGTTTTTTTGTTTTTTTGAGAAAGGTAACTTGGTCTCCCTCCATGTAATTACATGAAAATGTTTGCTTATATTTACTGTTGTGCTAATCGAAGTCATTTAAATTGGAAACACAGAGGGATTCTTTGTAATCCCCAATAGTATGACTAAACAAAGCTATAGTATGTAAAATAGACATGAAATCTGTCTGGTACAAGAATTACTAGCAGTACTTCATTGAGGAAATAATTTCAATGGGAAATTAGGAAAAAAGGGGAAAAAGGAACTAAGGGATAACATTTTCTACTTGTATTAAAAGAAAAAAGATAATGCTTAATTTTCTCCAGAATCATAAAGTTACTAATAGCATTGTGCATATGTGTGGATTTTTAATTTTCCTTGCTTGTTTGTAGGTGTTCCTCAACACGTGCATCTCTCGGTATCACCTGAAAAGACTAGAAGCTGGAACTGCGATTGGTGCAATTGGAGCTCAGAGTATTGGGGAACCTGGGACACAGATGACACTGAAAACCTTTCACTTTGCTGGAGTTGCAAGCATGAGTATCCTTGTTTATTTGGAGCTTAAGTTTACATCATCAAAATGGTTTTTGGCTAGTCTAACTGACCTTTTATCATATCATCCTGTTTCTTTAACTCTTTGGTAGATGTTACACTTGGAGTTCCTCGAATAAAAGAAATCATAAATGCAGCAAAAAAGATCACTACTCCTATTATTACTACAAAACTTCTGTCTGCTGCTAATTTAACTGCAGCAAGGATGATTAAAGCCCGTATTGAAAAAACTCTTTTGGGGCAGGTAAGTTTCTTGTATTCATGAAAATTTTGCAAAGCTCTCATAATGGCATTGAACTAAGTTCATTGTGAATACAAATTTATTTCATATGCAGGTGGCTAAGAGTGTAAAGATTGTGTTGGCATCTCGATTAGCATCAATTGCTATTTCACTTGATATGGAGACAATTCAGGTGTCACAACTGTGTATTGATGCTTATACTGTCAAGCAATCAATTTTACAGACTTCAAAAATAAAATTGAAAGAACATGTAAGATAGTTGTGTTTCTATTTCTGCTTCTGCTTATCAATCAATGACATCTTGTTGAGTGAATTTCCTATTTTCTGCAGCAAATAAAAGTTCTGAATCCCAGGAAGCTGGAAGTTTTCCCTCAGGCTAATAAAGATAAACTGCATTTTGAACTGCACCGGCTGAAAAATAAGCTGCCTGCTGTTGTTGTGAAGGTATGACAATCATCAAGATTTTAATTTAATTTTATATGTGGGGTTTTCAGTTGAGAACGGATTACTCAGTTTATTCTGAACTACTCTGTTGACTTACATTTGTAAATCTTCTTGGGATGTCAGGGTATTACTACAGTTCAAAGGGCTGTGGTGAACAAAGAACAACAAAAAGATCGTAAAAATGATGTCAAAGGGGAAACATATGAGTTGCTTGTTGAAGGGTAAGTTTTATGTATAGCTTCTTCCACGTCCTACATCATTAGGTTGTGCTCAGTTTGGTTTAGCAAGCCTGTAATTTCTACAGTATTCCTAGATGCATTCAATATCTCATCATTTATTTCTCTTTTATGGTAGAGATTCAAAAGTTATCTCACTTCACATGCCTTATTCTGTATTTCTTACGTTAAAAAATAACCTAAGAGGGCTAATTAAGTTATTGAAACCATTACACTAATCCAGAGAATTCAACACCCCCTTTTCAAACAGTTGCTTAAGAGTGAAGTAGGATTGAACTTGGGCGAATCTTAGTCCTTGTGACCTCCTTTTCGGATAAATCGTTTCCGGGCATGATGGTATTCATATTCTCATTGGTGACCCAAGATCATATACGGTCAAAGTCTGTCCATGAGCATTAGTTCAAGTTTAAACATATCCTACTTGGGCGAGGATAGACTCAAATTGAAAATAACCCCCCACTTCCCCACCCCAATTTGATTATCTTCAATTATTTATATCTGTATTTCTCAACAGAATAATTATTTATAACTGTAACATTAGATATTTGTCTAATCTTGTATGTATCAAAATAAATTGGTATTCATTTGCAAAAATAATCTATTTAACTAGTCAATGACTACAAACACATTAAATCCAGTGAAGCTGTTTTGTTTGTTATTTTTTAATCTTTGTGAGCTACAAGTGCATCTATGTGTACTTTTTAATGATTTTAGACATAAGCTCAATATCATAATAATACGTCAAACTAATTGAAATATTAAAATGTAACTATGATGTAAAATATATATGAAAAGAGGAGAATACAGGCTATATTTTATGCCTATGCTTGCAGCATAAGGCTGTCGGCTGGTACATGAAAATTAATTGGTCTCTACCAAGTTTCTTGAGGCTCTAATACCATATTGAAGGGTGTCACCTATAACCCTATTTAAAAGTTTAAGTTGTTAGAAAGGGGGAAAAGTGTAAAATATTTATTTATCAATTTAGTTCTGTAATTTTATGACAATCAAATAAAGAACAACTTCGAATTTATTTTTTTAATCGGGAAATAAGGTATCAAGGGAACAATTTTTTTTGAGAAATGCAACAATTAAATGGCAATTTTTCACACAAGAACATAGTTGGAGCTTTTAATACCAGTTTGTTGCGGTTAAGATCGTTTGAAAAAATAAAAGGATTTTAAAAACGTGCTGAAAATCTGTATTTTATTGTCTCATTGAGAGGTTAATTGGAGGACTACTGACTCATAGAATAAAAATGATTTCGTCAAAATAATGTTGTCTGATATAGTTTCAAGGATCCTGTGAAGAAATGTAAAAGAGAATTACAATCCTACTCTACTGTGTTGGCTCAGTTTTCAGCAACTTGGGTTTTTGGTTTTCTTCTCTGGGATTTCATGCTCCAATGAGCTGTTGGTATAAAATAGAAATTCTACATGATACCTGCTCTTTCCTTTCTGCAGTACTGGTCTCCTTGCTGTAATGGGCATTGAAGGAGTTGATGGACGTTATACAAAGAGCAATCATATAATGGAGGTGCAGAATACTCTAGGCATTGAAGCAGCAAGGGTATCTATAATTGATGAGATTAATTATACCATGTCAAGTCATGGAATGACAATAGACTTGCGGCACATGATGCTTCTTGCAGATCTGATGACATATAAGGTACTTCTCCTGGAATAGTTTCCTCATCCAAAAACATGTCGTCTTTAATATCCAAGTATCAAGCTTAATGACATTCTTTGTTACTATCATAGGGTGAAGTCCTTGGAATAACTAGACATGGTGTTCAGAAAATGAAAGATAGCGTACTGATGTTAGCTTCATTTGAGAAGACAACCGACCACCTGTTTAATGCATCTGTAAATGGAAGGGATGATAAGATAGAAGGAGTAACCGAATGTATCATCATGGGCATACCAATGACGATAGGCACCGGGATGTTTAAACTTCGGCAACGGTATTTTTTTGACTTTTAACATGACATTTTATTCTTGAACCTTAATAATATCCTCTATGTGTGCCGTAATTTTTTGAATAAGCTAACACATTGGAAGCTACAAAGGAGAAAACTGATTAGTCTATGTAAGTTTTAAGGTCTTATTGCTAAATCAGGAAAAACGGTATTCTCAGAATGGTTTCTTTTTGTTAGAAGTTAGAACAATCAAATATTGGCATATCTTTGCATCCGGCTGATGCAGGACGAGAAGGGAGGTGGGATTGGGAGAAAATTAGTGAAGTATGAGAATGAGAGAAGAATAAGATAGGAACACATAGATATCACCAAAAACTATTCGTTAAGTCCTTTTTTTGAGTTAATGAAACAAGATAAATAAATAAAGCCTTATTCGGATAGGGATTTCTAAACTAGTAAAAACTCTTAAGACTATTAGAACTCCATCCCTTTGGAAAATATTAAATACCTCAAACTAATAGATAAAATCTTATCTCAAGCTAAAAGATAATATCTCTAACTAACAGATGGAGAAATAGTGTTAGAGCTGGTTCATTTGGCACTCGTTATGACCATATGGAGAGAGAAATCCTGTTGTTTAAAGGAGTCAAAGCAGTTCACGGATCATCTATATTCTTTTAACCTTTCGGAGCACCTAATAGATGTCGATAGATAATTGGTTGCTCTTTGCAGTGGATCATATTTCACATGGATATTGTACTATTTGGAATATACTGTATACATTGTGATCAATATTTTAAAAATATTTACTTAAATAGGATTGAGAATAATGGGGTAAAATACATTGGTGATTTGACAATTTTAAACCCATAAACCAAGCCACTGACAGCAATACAAGATGTTAGAGAAAAGCAGGTCATGTAGAGTGAGAGGTTTCAGATGCTTAGAAAGAGATATGTATGTGATTATCATTGTATGTGAGCATAAAATGGATCACCAGTTAAATGGAAATTATTGTTAAATGTTAAGCTAAATCATAGGTTTTATTTATGTGAAGTCTGCATCTCATATTTTATCAAAGATTCTTTTATCGCGAGCACATGTTGTGTATATTGGAGAAGTCCTCGTAAACTTGTCAACTTTAAGTTAAAGTGGTTATCTAGTACAATAACTAACAAAAAGGACAGATTCGTAATCTAAGAATTTATCTACTTCTATTCCAATTACCTACGGTTATGGAGCCAAATCCTTGCTGCATATGAAAGTGAACTTTGTAGGTGTGGTGAGACTCTAAAATCCAATGAAACCCAAACTTCAGCACAGGGAGGATAATACATCGAATAGTTTGGTTACTTTGATCCCTCAAATAATCATATTATATCCATTCATTTGCTGCTCTTTTTTCTTGTCATTCTTGTGAATGTTTTTTAAAGTTTTATGTGCTTTGTACCTTCCAAGATAACTAATTCCTTATTTCCTGGTGTTTTATCTTCTGCTTCCTTTATGCCAGTGTTGAGCAGGTTGAGCTGAATTATCAACCAGACCCTATTATACTTGAAGCACTGCTGGATTGAATGAATTTTCTGGTTCTGCAAATTTATACTTGAGGCACTGCTGGATTCTGATGGAAGGATAATAGCTGAGGTAAAGAATTTAATACAAAGAAGAATAAACACTCTTTCTGTGATATGATACTTTGATGCAGCTGCTTGTTTATATTCCCTTTGCATATTGTGCATCAAAATTTCTTCTATTAGTTACCATTCTGGTTACTGTTCATCAATATTTTAGTTTCACCCTCTTGGACTTGTTGGAGGAATAAATTGTCGAAGTCGAAGCATTATCAGATTTGATTGGAACAGTAATTAAGGTCAACCTTTCTTGATTTTACCATCTTACCTTTTTTGCCTTTGGGATCGATTTTACAGGTAAGCAACTTGCAATATTTCTTTGTGCGGCGTGATTTGCAGATCCTATCATTGACCATTCAACATCAGGTGAATTTAAAAGAAGTCTTTGAAGGAGACAAAAGTCTTACCAACACTTGAAAGATTGGTTTCAGCAAACCTTATAATGTTGATAGTTACTTTGGCCCTTGTTGGTTGACATGTTTACGTGTACATTATTTGTTTTCATAGTTACTGAAAGGTGAAAAGTGTCGTTAGTCTCCCTGCCTCCAACGTATGGTACCGTGTCATTATTTTAGCTCCATAGTTGCAAATGCAGAGTATAATGTATAGACTGTTAATGTTAAATTTCTATTCTGTGATCGAAATCCAAAAAAAATAAAGAGTATCGTTTAATAGGTTGTTACTAATAGTCCCACAATTGTGTATCATACAGTCCATCAAAAAACAATTGAGTATCATATGTTAGGTCATCTAGAATGGACACAAAATTTGAGGTCTAGGTCTAAACATATTTTGGAAATTTATAGACTAACATTGAAAAATTGAGATAAGTTTGAAATTCTGATTTGTGATGCCCACTCCAAAAGAAGCAATGTCCTCCTTTCGAAACGAAAAGAATCATTTGATAAGTTGTTACCAAAGAACCATAAAATTTATGCTCATACCGAGTGTGTCACACATAATTCAAAAAATTGAGACAATTGTTAATTGCTATTTTGTGACACATAAACACTTTAAAAATTTCGTAACACACAAACTCCAAAAAAGTAATGTACGCCTTTTGAAAATAATGAAAGTGTCATTTAATAGGTCGTCACCAATGGATGCATAATTCCGAAAAATTTATGAATGAATACACAAAACCTAAATTTCTGATTCTATAGATTGACCCCTAAATGTCCAAATCATTTGATAATAATACAACATTTTAGTGGCGATTAACATTTCTTTAAGTGGCAACATACTTTAAGGCGACTGTATATCTTTTAGCTACGACTAAAGTTGGTAATAATTCTTACTTTTAAAGGCAACAACATACTTTATAGCGGCAATTAGAGTTGCCACTAATAAAATCAGTAGCGACTAAAATATCTTTTAGCGGCGATAATTCTTTAGACTAATGCTGGTTTTAGTCGGGACATATATATTTTTCGTTGCGATTAAAGTTGCCACTAATACAACTTTTAGTGGCGACTGATCTATGTTTTAGTGGCGATAATTGTTCTCATTAATGCAGGTTTTTAGTGGTAACAAATATACCTTTTCGTGGTGATTAAAGTTGCAACAAATATACCTTTTAGCGGCATAACACAGGTTTTTAATGGTGACTAACATATGTTTTAGTGGCGAATATTGCTGTCACTAGTATTAAGTGGCAATAAATATACGGCGATAATAGTTGTCACTAATACTTGTTTTTGTGGCGACTTCTATACGTTTTAGCAGCGAGAACAGTTGTCACTAATAAAGGTTTTTAGTGGCAACTTATATGTTTTAGTGGCAACAACTGTTGTCACTAATAATGTTTTTAGTGGCGACTTATTTATTTTTTAGCGGCGACGCAAGTTGTCACTAATAGAGGTTTTCGTAGTGACTCATATATGTATTAGCGGCGACAAAAGTTGTCACTAATAAATTGGTTTTTAGTGGCGACTTATATATCTTTTAGCGGCGACAAATGTTGTCACTAATAATGATTTTTAGTGGCGACTTATATATGTTTTAGCAGCGACAAATGTTGTCACTAATAATTGTTTTTAATGGCGACTTATATTTATTCAGCGGCGAATTATATTGTCACTAATAGATAATTTTAGTGGCGACTTATATTTATTCAGCGGCGAATTATATTGTCACTAATAGATAATTTTAGTGGCGACTTATATATGTTTTAGCAGCGACAAATGTTGTCACTAATAATTGTTTTTAATGGCGACTTATATTGTCACTAATAGATGGTTTTAGTGGCGACAAATATACCTTTTCGCGGCGATAATAGTTGTCACTAATAGAGATTTTTAGTGGCGACTTATATATATATTTTAGCGGCTACAACAGTTGTCACTAATACAAGTTTTTAGTGGCGACTTATATATGTTTTAGCGGCGACTTATGTTGTCACAAATAATGTTTTTAGTGGCGACTTATAAATGTTTTAGCGGCGACATATGTTGTCACTAATAGAGGTATTTAGTGGCGACTTCTATTTGTTTTAGTGGCGACAGCAGTTGTCACTAATACAGGTTTTTAGGGGCGACTTATATATGTTTTAGCGGCGACAGATGTTGTCACTAATAATTATTTGTAGTGGCGACTTTTGTATCTTTCAGCGACGACAAAAGTTGTCACTAATAGAGATTTTTAGTGGCGACAACAGTTGTCACTAATACATATTATTAGTGGCAACTTATATAGGTTTAGCGGCGACAAATGTTGTCACTAATACTGGTTTTTAGAGGTGACTTGTACATGGTTTTAGTGGCAACAAGTATACATTTTAGCAGCATTTAAAGTTGGGATCACGTATCATAAAAAGTTCATGGATTATATCACACGAAAATCAGAAAATTTATTTATTTTCGCCACATTGTGACTCATTTGAACTTGAAAATGCATCTGTTTACCCCTCGGGACAGACTCCCGCCATTTATAAGGTCGTGACTGACGTGCATAAAATATTTCGACCAAAAACAAGTCGGGATCACGTATCACCAAAAATTAATGGACTATAACATGCGAAAATTGATAAATTTTTTTTTTTTTTCGCATTGGAGCTCATTAGAACTTGAAAATTTGTTTGTTTGGCTTACGGGACCAACTCACACCAATAAAATGTCGAAACGGACGTCTATGAAAAATTTGGGCAAAAAACATGACAGGATCACAATTCACAAATTCATGGGCTAATATACACAAAAAAGAAAGTCGGGTAATTATTAAAAGTTAGTCGTTAAATGTAAAAATATGCTTTAAAAATGATGAGAGTATACGTAATGCTCCCCAACTTATTACGGAGGTCCTCATAAAGTTTTTTCAGAAAGCCTTTCGATTCTCTTTTACCATTTTAAAAAATATTTATGGTACTAATAAGTTTCACCAATATATAAATATCAGGTGCATCAAAATTTAATCAAATCATAAGAAATTACCTTATTAATAGGATAGATGCAAGGAATTGATGCTACGAATGCCATAGCAAGTGAATCAGAATAAGCCCAAGCCTAGCTACTGATTGGAAAGTCTTATCGTCATCTGTATAAAACATGTATCAGCGTCAAAATTCATGGGTTAAAACACACGAAAAACTAACGAAGTCATGTGATTCCTAAAAGTTGGCCCCTAATTGCAAAAATATGCCTTAAAAATTGGTGGGACTATCTGTAATGCTTTCAAATTCATTACAGAAACTCTCATAAAGTTTTTTCAGATAACCTTTCGGGCGCCAAATACACACGAAAAAGCAAGAAAGTCGCTTAATTCCAAAAAGTTGGCCCCTAAATGCAAAAATATGCTTTAAAATAGTGGGATTATATGTAATGTTCCTCCAATTCATCACGGAGGTCCTCATAAAGTTTTTTCAGAAAAAACCTTTCGGGCACCACAAGACGTCAAAATTCATGGACTAATACACACGAAAAATCTAGAAAGTCGCATAATTCCTAAAAATTAGCCCTTAGATGCTCCCCCAAGTCATTACTAAGGTTCTCATAATTATTTTTTTTAGAAAAACCTTCTAGGCGCCACAAGGCGCCAAAATCTATGGACTAATACAAATCTAAAACAGAGAAAACCGCGTAATTTCTGAGGCCTTATTGGACATTTAGATGCCAATTTACAGAAATTTTGATTTTTCTTTACATTTTAAATTACGAAATTCAAACAAGACTATCTTTGATAGTATTGTTTTTATTTATTTTTCTGGGGTTGGTTTGGTTGTATATCGAAATTACTGCCATCTTTATACAACTAGATGGTCTTGATTTGAAGTACATTATATTTCTGCTGCTTTTCCCTCTCCTTGTAGATAAATCATCAGACAATCTCAAGATTCAAATTTACAACAGAAACTGAACTACATGATTGTTTGAAAAAATGGTGGGTGCATGCATTTCATATATACATTGGTGTGTATAGGAGCATGTAGCAAACCAAGATTGACATTGTACAATCTCTCCTCCTCACTCTGTATAATCGAAGATAGCTAATTGTAACTGAGAATCGACTGTGTATTGTTTAACGAATGACCTTCTCCACCAAACTTCGAAAGCTCTCTGAATATTGGGACAGTCATCTCCTTTGTTAAGGAATCGATCGAACCAGTTAAGCAGAATGGTTTGTTGTTGAGCCAAGGGTAGTGTTAGAATAGTCTGACCAAGTCCCTCTTCAACCAGCTTCTTGTCAATTGATCTACCAGCCCTCTTCATCCACCCAAAATCGTCATATAGACTGTCCAGCCATGTCGATAACAAACAATATCTAACATCTTTTGGCACTAACAAATTTCCCCTACCAATTGCAATGCAAAGTTGTGCAGTGATCTTGCTGATTTCATGTCGATACATGGTGGGAATCTTGGAGTGAAGAATGGAGAGTTCTTTTTGTTCTGCCCATAGTTTCACAAACTCATCCCCCATTTTCCTGTCGATTAGGATATCAACTAGCCACTGCAGATTGTCTGCTTCACGAGCAATCTCACCCATTAGAACCCCTCGGTCCTGCTGCCTGTTATCATCCACGGATGTAGCTTCAGACAAGCTAAGTATTAGAGAAGTGAGGCATCTATGACAAAAATGATACAGAGTATCCCTTGAGATATCAAGATTACTTTCATGACTGCTACTATTGCTAGTGTTTTCTCTTAGCAAACGAGATATCACTTTTTTCATCTCTTTGCGGGCTTTATCATCCTTGGCATGTAAAACACCAGTAAGTAGCCTCTGAAGAATGTCATCGGATCTTGAAGATGTTGATGGTTCAGCAACCAGTCTCTGAAGTATATCAGCTGCTGAATCGGGAAGCTGAAGTTGACTGAGATGAGATACTACTTGTTCCTCTTCTTGTTGGGACCAAGGAACAGCCTCCAGATACTCCAAACAAGCCAACACTCCATCATCAAACATAATTGCTGAAGATATCTGTGATAAGAAATATTAATACAGAACATAAAATCATAAACGGAAACTCAAAGTCCCAAGTCATCAGTGTAGTTAAAACTTAGCCATACCGGAAAAATTCAAGCTTGGTATACTATCCATTCGGCTAGTTGCCAATAAATCTATAGACTTATAGTTTCTTTTACAATATCTAGCTCTCGATTGACTTCTCATTTACTGAAGGAGCACCCAAGCAGAGGTAAGAGGATGATTTCCGTAAGATGTCACTCTCCATCATAACTAAATTATCGTTTTTATCATGTGAAGAGATGGATCTCAGGCCTAACCTAACACTAAAGCTAGCTTATGAGGAAAAGCCGAAGGCCATATACAGAGACCACAACCCATTCTCTCAACCAATGTGGGACTCGACACTCCCTTGGCACGGCCAGGACAGGACAACTACTGAAGCATGGATAATATAACACGGGGGTCCAACATTATGATACACAACAACCGTGATCAATGAGTTTTGGCTCCTTACCAAGTAAAAGATGGATCTTGTTAAAATTAGCGCACATAGGAAGGATTTTCCTTAGGAAATCACAACTCCTTTCCTCAACCGATGTGAGACTTGATACTCCCTCACAAGCCCTATGCTGGACAACTAAAGCATGGACAATATAACTCGGGGACTCAACATTGAGAAACACAACAACATGAATAGATGGGTCTGGCTCCGATACTATGTGAAAATATGTACTTTTTAGCCTAACTCAATCCTAGCAAACTAGCTAACGAGAGGAGAGGATTGCGTAATATAACTTGATTATACATGAAAACGAAAATTGAGTAAAAATTGATGATGTTAAAAGAAAAAATAAGTATACCTTAAGCAATCCCAGGACCTTGTTAACATTTTCACCCATCAATCTCTTCTTCAAATCATCACAATACATAAGCACCAATGTTTCCACATAAACCTCCACGTCATCACAATCAAGAATCTCAACCGAATGCGACCCATTTCTCTGAAGCTTATCAGCGAAAAACCTACTCCGTCCGACTAGCACTCTCCGGTGAACATCCATAGAAACTTTAAACCCATCACGCGCCGCTATCGTCAGCCTGACATCACCCACCGCCGGAAACGGAGCATCAGCCAAAACCCTCGAAACTCTCTCTTGCGTTCGGTATCGCGATTCGAGTGAGTGTTTGGACTCGCGGGTCTGCTCCTCTGACATCATCTCGAAAAGGGTCGGGCTAGGATTACTGGGTCGGGTCGGAATTTGGATAGGGGAAGGTGGGTTGGAGGTACGAGGTGGGGAAGGAGAAGGAGATACATATGGGTTGGAAATGAAACCTTGTTTGATCATAGTGGAAACTAATTGATTCTTCGATTTGTTGTTGTTAGGGGAGGCCATTGATGGAGTCAAAATTTGAGCTTGAGCTAAGAGGTTGAAGAATGTGGAGAGCTCTAAGCTCTAAGCTCTAAGCTCAAAGCTATGGAGGAAACAGAGAGGGAGAGTTGTGTTGGATCTGAAGTTTTGGTAGTGACAGAGTTTATTGGGAAGTCAGGTGTAAAAGTAGTTAATTAATTTTTGGGATTCAATTAAAAAACTATAATAACTACTACTCTGAAAGTGGGTATATTGTCTTTAATCATGTTTGAACAAATATTAATTTTGGGTAAGCGTGGTTTGTTAGAGCATATAAGAATAGTGTTAAATATGATATATCATAATATTGATAATAGTTATGGTTATATTACTCATGATAAGATTATTTTTCACGAGTGTCTATAAATATACTATCCACGAATATGATGGAAAGAATGTGAAAAAGATTTTGAGATGTAATTATGTTTTTAATTAGGGGAAAATAACAAATATACCTTTGAACTATCGTAAATGATATGCAGATACCCCGTCATACTTTCGGGATATTGATGCCTCTGTTATCCAAAAACTATAGCATGTATGTTCTTACTCTAATGGAAGACTAAATAGGGACATGTGGCGCAATTTTATATCCTTTAATTAGAAAGCTCGAGTTTGAATTTGAGTTCTAAATATGAAAAACTTATTGTTAGGAAGTGCTACCCTCCAAATTAAGTCCTATTTAAGGCAGGTTATGATATCAAATTTCAATACATGTATCAAACACATCAATCTAAAAAGAAGTATCACAAATAATAAAGCCAATAGTTATAAAGAAAAAATGACTTTCGTTAAAAGTGAGGGAAGTCTTCGTCTCCCATTTTGTTAAAAATATTTTGATTTGTCAAAAATGCCAAGTAAAAAGAGAAATTAAATTAGAAAATATTTAACAAGTAAATAGAGTTGACGAAAGTATAATATACCAATACAAAGTTAATAAGCATATGATATGTATCTTTTCAATATGTTGCTATCATTTACTATGTATTTTTATACAATTTATCACTTAATTATATACAATAAGTTAAAATATTAATTCAAGGTGTGAACATAATTGTATACACCAATCTTAGTTTATCACTTATCTTTTACACAACTCAAAACTTTTATGTTGATTTATAGTACTTTGTAGTAAAGCACTTTTTACAACTCAAAACTTGTGATTCCTTTTCTTTGTTCAAAAAAAGTTTTTTTTTTCTTGTAATTTTTAGAATGAATGTGTGAACAGTGATAGAAAGAAAAAGTAAGAGAATATAAACTTTATTAGAATTGAATTGACATATGTGTAAGTTGCAATAATGCTTCCTCCTCATATTTATTTCCTAGAAGAGAAAATGGTCAAGTATGTCCCTAATATATTTAATAGAGTTAATTTTATTCTTTGCATTGAAAATATTTTATTCCTGACTCTGTTATTTAACAAATGGCCCAAAATTTCTATTATAATTGACTAATGGAAATTATTTTTTCTATTAAAACTATAATTTATTTTTTTAAGAAAAAAAAATACCACCTACTAATAATTAAGGGAAAAGGCTCAAATATGTCATCGAACTTTGAAAAAAGGCTTATTCATGTCATTCGTTAAAAAATTGGTTTATCTATGTCATTTTCGTTTGAGAAAAAGCTCATCCATGTCATTACTTGTTAACTGAAATGACATAGATGAGCCTTTTATTAAAATCCGATGGCATATTTGAACTTTTTCCCTTTTAAAATAATGATTTAATAAATGATGTAGTGGAATAATAATTGACCACTTGTAAAAAAAAATCTTGAAAAATCAAAACTATTTTCAGTTAACAAATAATTGCACGGATGAGCCTTTTCTCAAACGAAAATGACATAGATGAGTCAAACTTTTAACGAATGACATGAATAAACCTTTTCTTAAAGTTCGATGACATATTTGAGCATTTTCTTAATAATTAAACTCTCACCCCTACTCTCCTCGATCAGATGTCGTTTTGTGGGATTATATTAGATAGCTGATATGTTATTATTATATGGTCTTAAATTAAATATATATTACTATATTAATATGTTCCCCTTGTTTGGGGATTGTAGCATAGGAGTACTGTATTTGCCGTAAGATACAAGATATTGTGACATCTAACTATCAGCTACTACTATATTGGTGAACATATTTAAATCTATTTATTATAAGATAGATATATTTAAAAGTGAATCATTCAGTTGCGGTGCTTATAAAACAAAAGGTCTTGTCCAAGGAGTGACATATTTGGATGGGGTCTCACTCATAGAATAAGAGTATATGCTAGTGTACTACGATTTACGTAATTGATTAAATTAGAAGAGTTTTTCACTTGTTTCAACATCCAATATTGAACTCATGTAAATGAATTAGGATGCAATAAATAATGAGTTAAATAAAGAAGATTAGGGTTAACAAATTAATTAACTCAACATCTACTGAGGAATTCATGAATTAAGAATTACAAAACAACCAAACTATGCATATAAAAAGAAAAACACAAACCATCAAAGGAAGAAAAAAAAAACAAATGAAAAACCATCATTTTATTTTATACAAATCAACAAGTAATTAACTGTTGCAAGGAGGGTCTAAAGACCACTTTTCTCCACTCATGCACTTGATTTGATTGGGGTATAAATATTTTCATTTCTGCAACAAATAACGATACATTAATTATATTCTCCAACTATAGATAATGTAGAATAAATTAAGTATTGAGAAAGAGAAATGTTGGTACCTTTTAGAAAACATTTGTTTGTAAATCCTCCATCTCAGGATTGATGTCTTTTCCTTCTTTCTCAGCTTCAGCTCCCAAAAAAGGAGCAGAATCTAGTTTGGGAGGGTTCTGAAGAGTTGTTTCACATGTTATTTTCCGATAGATACTCGACTCAAGTAAAACATATCAAAAATCAAGTGTGTAAAGTAAATACAGTAGTGAAGAAGCCATACTGAAAGCAACGAGAAGAGAACAATGGGCAACTTTCTATCCTAATCCTTGATCTCCAAATCTTCCTATCTAGGGTCGTATACTCGGTAAATTGTTGATATGTATGTGTGATCACCTCTCCCCGATACTATGATCACAGTTTAGAGGTGGATCTAGGGCGTGTTCTGTTGGTTCAACTGAACCAATGCTTTCAGCTTGAATATGCATACACATGCAATTAAAACATTTGAATTGTATACATATAATAAGACTACACTCATCTCGAACCTATGACTCTAGATTCTGGTTTCACCTATGTCACTGTGGATTTTGATCCTTCACAGGTTTATTTCAGTAAATTGTATGTCAATGTACCCCATATTCATCCGACTTACAAGAATCAGCCGCGGGTGAGTTCTGGTAAGGGGTGAATTGTCACTCTCATCTTAAGAATATTTGTCACACAACAAAGAACTTGAAATGATGAGAGAAAGACAGATTAACAAGTTAAAGAAAGAGCTCATAACAATACCATGCAACGAATTAATGCCCAATTCACACCCCGGAAGAATGGATGCTGCTTGATTTCGTTTGCTCCTTCACGAGATCCTAACCTGTTTTTGGGATCTCTGTGCAACAATCTGTACATTAACTGCTTCGCGTGGAGACTAGACTGGAAAAGGAGAGTACAAACAGACTGTTTTAGAAATTGGAGGGGGAAAATGCACTCTCACATTTTGAATCGAGGCACTTAAATTCGTTAGATTGAAATATCATACCTGTATGCTTCCTGGGAATTTTAAATCCTTATGTAGTATATTTGAGAATGTCTTTTGCCTTGTCTTTCCCCTGAATGGTGTATAACCATACAACATTTCAAACAAAAGAATGCCTGCCAAACGACAATTTATTCGTGAAAAATAGCATAAACAATTGAGGCAAGTATGGTGTAAAAAGGCCTTGGTGAAGATTGAAGGATCAGCCAATATCAACACTCGAAGAGTAAATGAATTCTAATTACCAAGAGCCCACCAATCCACTGCACTAGTGTGCCCTGCTCCAGTTATGATCTCCTGTTAAATAGACAAGCGAAAAGAGATTGTTTAAAGAACAGGATATACATGAATAACAACTTGACCTATTATACAACTTTCACAAACATTGATTGTAAGCATCTATAAGTAGCTCCTTTTCAAAAAGAAAAGGAAAAAAAAGGTCTAACCGGAGCTATGTATTCTTCAGTTCCAACAAAAGAATTTGATGCACGCATAGGTTCAGCCATGAAGATTGGATTCTGTTGGCCTTTTTGATGTTTCTTCTTTTCGTTGATTTCTGGAACTAAAAGCTGTCCAAATAACCAAAACAGTGTATTGGCATCCATTAGTAACTAATTATGTTTGCGAAGTCACCTCATGAGGATAAGCAATATTTTGCAAACCTGACAAAAATTATGAGTTAAGTACCTGTGGTTTGCAAGATGTCAAACAGGAAAGATCAAAATCCGTTAAAGATACATGCCCACCACTCTGAAGCAAGACATTTTCAGGCTTCAGATCCCTATAAATTATACCTGTTGGAAAAAGATAACTCAGGATACATGGAGATAGATTTTTCAACTCTTTAGATACAAGCGACAAATAGTACATATACTAAGCATTTGCTTTGATTGATATGTCATCTGCAGCATTGCCACATTTACTCAAAGATCACTCACCATAAGGCATAAGTATTCTTATTAAGCATTAATCTCTCCATTCACCTAAAGTCAAAGAGAATGGTGTACATAGTTTGAAAGAAAGAATGGAAAGTAAGAAAATAGATACATCAACATTGATTCATGAACACACGTTCTCCTCAATCGCTAATAAGGTATAGGAAATTGTTTGATCATGCAAGTCTAAAAGTTGGTAGAATTGGACTAGTTAGAAAAGAATGAATAAAGACGTTCTGATTATTCAGATCTAATTGTGTATATATTACATGTGGATATAAAGGCTACCTTGACAGTGAAGGTACTCCAACGCTACCACTACTTCAGCGGCATAGAACCTGCACAAAACAAAAAAACTGTATGTCAGCAGAAGCAAAATGGAAAATATCTCAATAAATGTTTAAGAGACTGCGAGAATATGATATCGAAGTCTCAGCTAACTATGTAGAATGCTTCTTCGATAGGTATAATTGTAGACTATTTTGTTTTCCGAATTTGGTGATAGATATGTTTTTTACGTACCTTGCAGCATCTTCCTTCAACACCTTTGTTTGTTGTCTATCTAGAAGCATGAACAGCTCTCCACCAGGGTAGTAATCGGTTATTAGACAGATATGGGTTTTGGTCTGAAACACAGCAAAACTCAACGATTCAAATTTGTACACAATACCATTATAATTAAGTATATTCATATATGCATATCATCAGTTCACTGAAGTCATCAAGTATCAAATGTTGTGATGCATTTCCTTCTCATAACAATTTTCTCAACATAATTATAATCCCTCTCATCAAGTTCTATGTATCTAACCTGAAAAGATGCATAAAGTGCGGGAAGAAAAGGGTGGTCCAACATATCTAGGATTTCTCGTTCTGCACAAGCTCTATGCACCTGCAGGAAAGATAAGTGGATCCTTATTGAAGATAGAATAATGAGAGAGTATAAGTTTACATGTTAGAATGGGAACGGAGCTTCATATACACCACAGTCAAGATTTGATTAGTTTCCATCACATTTAAATATTGAACAGGTTTAGAAAACTATGAAGTCAGAAGTTAAAACGTTCTCTTCACAAGGATGCGTAGGGGTGTAACATAAGACGAGTATTTACACGACTACATAACTTTGTAAGTCCCATAAAAAAGGTGGGGACAACAGCATAATCTCTAATCTCTAAAAAGGATGCAGCAACATTTGTGATCTTGCAATTTAACTCTTTACCTTGTTTCGGTTCAGCATTATACTCTTATCCATCGCTTTCATTGCAAAGTGCTGGTCTGTTCCGCAAAGCTCCACTAAATGCACACTGCATGTTCACAAGTTATTCCCAAGTTAACCAAGATAACATAAACATTCATTTTGGATGACTGTAGCATCTCATAATACTTGGTCCACTCTACAGTGGGACAGCCATGTTCTTAATAAAATGTACCTGCCAGTATCGCCCGATCCCAGTGGTTTAATTGGCTTAAAATGCTTCAAGCTTATCGGTTCTCCACTCTCCATAATCTGCAAGTCACAAACCTCTCAGTGATGGAAGGGGCAGTGAAACGTCAAACTAAAATTATTATCAGGGGAGTATAAAAAGGGATTTTTACACAAATAGCCAGCCGGATTCAATGTTCACTTTTCCTTACCCGTATACACAGGTCATACATTAATTATACACGATTATAAATATAAACAAAAAATTTATCTACCTTTTGTATTGCTTTCCAAGATGGGCTGTCCTTCCTGTGAGGCTTTGGCTGAACAACTTTTGAATGATTTCTCCACAAATCCTCTGGTTTCTGCACATCAGTTCAGCAGTTTGTGATCAAGCTCGTACAATTCAACATCTACAGATAGTCCTAAACAGTCATGTTCAACATTTTGGACTTACCGAATTGGCATCTGGAAGCTCTCGAACTGCTTCATCAACATTTCCAGCAGTTTCTTTTATCTGATAGGAGACAAATGAAAACCATCGTCAAGATAGGCCTCACCATTCAAAGTGAAGAACATATATGACACATAAAACATGAATTAATTCCATGCGGTATATATACGAATGCTCAAACTAAGTCACCATTCTTGAGTATTTATATATCTGTCATATCACTACGAGATATAAGTGTAAAGAATATCAAAAGCTTATGTGAACTAAAGGCAACTCAAGATGATTAGAGTAGGATTAGACCAGCTTTGCACTCTCTGTTGCCTTGTCTTCAGGGATACTGTTGTGAAGTGGCTCTACATGCTGACTTCCATCTAGTTGCACTCCAATGAAGTACTGTACCTCTCCCTGATTATAAACAAAAGAGCCATTGAATAAGGATTTTAAGAAAGTTTTTGTAGAAAAAAACTTCAGAGTTGCGGCACTTTTATCTTAACATCAAGAACAAAATTAGTACTAATATACATACCTTCTGATCACGCATAG
Organism: Solanum stenotomum; assembly: GCF_019186545.1. Taxonomy (NCBI): domain Eukaryota; kingdom Viridiplantae; phylum Streptophyta; class Magnoliopsida; order Solanales; family Solanaceae; genus Solanum; species Solanum stenotomum. The sequence goes on from NC_064292.1 coordinate 601,844, forward strand.
GCTGAAGGTGGAACAAGTTCCAGAACTTTTTGCCTGAATTTTTATAGGATACATCAGTTGCTTCAACAATAAAATACTTTGTATTTTTAACCAAAAGATCCAAAATTCTCAATATTTTTGGGGATAATTGATGAGTAAACACAATAAGTTTGTTACATCTTTTCAAGTAGAACCAAATCACAGTCTTAAAGTTTGAAAGGGAAATGGAAAACAAAAGAAATTACTAAATTTGAGTAAACAAACTTTTCCTTTCTTTGATTAACATGAGCTGAATCATGAGTGCACATGCTTAAGTTTGCTGATCCAACATAAAATTAATTACTGGTTGATCCATCTAGAGGCAGATGTATGCATGTTTGCAAATTTCCTGCTTCGGATCTCGAACTCTATATACATATAGGATTTAAGTTATATATACGGACAATTTTTAATTTTTTTTGCACTACCTATAATTTAACTTGTTGTAGTTATCTTTAGATTATTTAATCTTATCATCAGTGTATAGAAATTAATCACATAGACAAATATGAGAAGAATGGAAAAAAAAAAATTTGAAAGCATATATACCAGTCTTAGTGTAGTTAATAAGCTGGACAGTGACATCAGTTTGATTATCAATTGCCTGTCTGATTTTCTTCACAGTAGCTGGATCAGTTTCAGGACCTTGAAGAAACCTATAACAATAGCAAAACGAAATAGCAACAATATAACGAGTTAGTCATTTTGGTTCTCTTCCTTTGGTTTAAGTATGCACCACTAGCTAGTGCCATGGTCCATTATCAATACTCTCTCCGTCCCAATTTATGTGGTGTTATTTGATTTGCCGAAAATTTTAATAAGTAAAGGAAGATTTTTGAAATTTATAGTCTAAACAAACCTTAGACATTTGCATGACTATAAATTACTTCGCTAAGGATAAAAGAGAAATATTAAAATTAAGTGAAAAATGTGACATTTTTTTTCGAAGATAGACTAAAAAGAAAAATGTGCGACCTAAATTAAGACAAAAGGAGTAATTGTTTCAAGCTTCAATTGCACTGCATCACCGACCAGAAGTCAAAGTTGAAGAGCAAATTTTGATTAATCTTTCTTATGATTATCAACAAACTTCTTTCTTGATATTGCGTGTTGTCTCACACATCCATCATTTTAAAAAAAGAATATGACACTATATTTTCCAGACACTTATTAACACTCCACTAGTAAAAATATGTGAACTAGTATTTTAATTTTATGAAGTAAAATAGTTTTTTCAGAAAATTTTAAAAATATTTTGATTATAACAAAATTAGTACACAATTGGGATCTCAACACATCATTCAATATTCATTAACTCGACTTCAATTTTTTTATTTAATAAAATCTGGTAAAGTTTCAAGAATATAGTGGATATATTTATACCTGCAGTTTCTTCCCAAGATTTCTTCACGGCTGTACTCTGTCAGCTCCAAGAAACTATCCGATGCAAAAATCTGATTTATCAAACACAAAAAAACATAACGTTACACAAAAATAACTGAATTAATCGCGATCAATATGGATGTACTTGATTTTAATTTTTGAATAAAAAGGTGATAAAAGTATGTCTTACAATAGGATTATCAGGCAGCCTTGGATCAGTAATGACAAAGTTCTTCTCGATACGTTCAAGAGTCGTTGCTAAATCAATACCTTTTCTCATTTCCTTCTTCCTCACTTTGTCATCAACACTAACTGGTCGTCCATCGTTGTCACTCTCATCATCATCGTCATCGTCATTATCCATTGTCATCCTTGCCTCAAAATCATCATCATCAGTAGTCATGGTAGTACTAGAACGTTTTTTCTTCATAATTCTGTACGTACATAATAACACCATATAAGGTAATGTTATAACATTTTTATATTGGACGTGCATGCATGCACGTTTAGTGTCACATATACATGAATAGGATCGCAACAACATATTGTGGAGAGTCTGAACAACATATTGAATTGAGAAAAGAGAAGTTATAAGTAATAGTTACCCCATGAAAGATAGACGAGCAGATTTTTTAGGTTTCTTTTCAGGGTCTTCGTTGATTTTCTCCATCTTCATGGTGTTGGTTCTAGTACCAGCATGTGAATGTCTTCTTGCTGGTGCTTTATTCACTAAATTTATCTTATGAGTAGTAATGCCAACATCCTGCCTGTCTTGTTCAACTTGATCTCCTTCTGACTTTCTCATGAAAGTTGGTCTATTATTTGTTGATTCACTAAGTGCTCTTGCCCTTCTTGGATGTTTTATTTCTTTCAATAACTCATTCACTGAATTATTAGCCATCTCCTTCTGACGCACTGTAGCGGAGTCAAAAGTTTTATTAAAGGATTTCATAACAAAAAATAAAATTTACATATTTGAAAACTACATAATTTTTATGATGAAAGAATAGTACCATCATAGCGTATCAATGATTCAGGAAGGCCGTTGGGTCGGACAGTTTTTTCCTTGGAGCCTTCTGTGTGCTTGCTTACCTCAACTTGCATTCTGCCAAAATTTTATTTTTAATTTCATTACATTATTAATTCGTATGTATTTAATTAATTAATTATCATATACCAACAGATCTAAGGAATGCATTACTTGTTGGATATGTTTATTCATAAACATTTGAATATTTTGTAAAGCCTATAATCTCAACAAATTATCTGGTGAGCAATTTAACAAGTAAAATGTATTTAATGAATAATTTAAACCTCACAACCTAAGAAATTCAAAAAAAAAAAACTCGACTTTTATATTAATTTAATTTGGTTTATAAATTAAAAAATCCGACACAAATAATTTGATGATATTTGAAAAACTCTACCATGCATGTTTATGTTTTTTTTTTGTTGTTGTTGATTCTTGATTGCATAATTGTTACTTCTTTTACAATATTAAAAACTACTCGATTGGTATTTGACAAAGTATCTAACATATCGTTTACTGCTTTTTTTCTCTTAGTAGTTATGATCAATCTCTCTCTTTTCTTTCACATTTCACACGTGGAAAGTTAAATTTAACTACTCTCTTTTTTTGGCATGAATTTAACTAATTTATGTAATGTGTTTTTCTTTTCGAAAAAAATGATGTTTTTTATTACTAAAAACTAATTTAACTTTTAACTTTTTCTTAGTCTTAATAAGATAATTTTTTATTTTTTTTTGATAAAAGTAACAAGATAATTGTAATCACATAAATATGAATATTTTGTTTTAAATCACAAATTTTAATATATTTTTTTAAACTCTATATACAATCAACTATTTATGGAGAAACTACATAATTACACAAATATTTTTACCATATTTATTAATTCTCACTATAGTTTGAAATAATTATATTTTATCTCACCATTTAATGATTTCATATTAGATTTCAAGCCAGATACATGTTTTTGCTACCAAATACATTGACATAGGGAGAGAGGCATGTGAGAACAAGAGGAGACAAGCGAGATTATTTGTCTATATATCTCAGATACATGTTAATCACATTAGATACAGATAGTTGATGTGACTCGCATGTATCTAGAATACCAGAGTGATGAGCGAGATATGAGAGTAGTGAGCAAGATGGGAAGGAGGCAAGTGAGATTTGTTTGTGTATCCTAGATACATGTAAATCCACTTTGATACAGTGTATCTAGAACAAATTACACATAATTTTGACCCTATATATATATATATATATATATTTGGACATACCAAAATTTGGTAATATTCGTAATATTATAAACTAGTGTGTATTTAAGTAATTAGCTCTAAAACTAATGAAATTTCCGTAATTATCCAACTATATAATTAAACTATACCTACCATCATGAACAAGTTGAGGGAGAATTGAATCCATCAAGTTCTTTTTTTTGTTGTTGGGGAGAGGGGGGGGGGGGGGGGG